>NC_057693.1:5684309-5691809 GCF_014466175.1 Vespula pensylvanica
GTACCGTCGCGTGGAGAGAACGCAAGGAACTTCCTTTCTTCCTTCCTTCCTTGCTTTCTCGTTTCTCCGAATCGATCGCACGCGTAGCCTCTTCTTCCTACTCGTTGGACGACGAAGAGGTTTCGTCGAAGGATCCTCAAAAGGGGAGGTCGTCCTACTTGCTCCTTCTGCTCCAAACGTTTCTAAAATGTATCTTTCTTATCCCTCTCTCTCTTTCCAAAATATATCAGAGAGATGGGTAAAGCGCGTAGAGAAAGATACGACCGATCGATCGACCTTCGAAAGATAGTTTCAAAGTTCTAATTTTACTGACCTACAGGTACCTGTTCCAATGTTATAACCGTTTGGGTTATTACAGCTCGGATCTTTCGTGGTAATCGTTTTAAGATCTTCCAGCCGAGAAGTCGTTTAGATGTTATATATATATATGTATGTATGTATGTATGTATGTATGTATGTATGTATGTATGTATGTATGTATGTATGTATGTACATACACACATACACACACAACTGTGATAGTCACGATAAAAGCCAGCAACTTGATTTTCACTAGATTAGATCTTTTTAGAGCTATAAAAGGGCTAATCTAATCGGATAGATCGAATAAGCTCGGGATACTTGAGCGATCAAGCATATCATCGAGGAAGCAACAAATACTCAATAGGGACTTTGATACTTGTCCTCGAACTAAAATCTCCTCGGTCGAATTGGAGCGAATCTACATAGTTCGGAGGATTAGGTATCTAGAAGGAAATATATCTCGCCTATTAACCATTACTCCGCAGTAGGATCGTTCCCTCGTTATTGTTCGTGGGAACGCTCGAGCCTTCCTAGTCTCGAGTCGTGCTCGCCCTTCTCTACGGATCATCGGCTTACCCCTTAACTACCGTCCGTCCGATTTCCCATCGAGGGAAGTCCGCGTAGGCAAATTTTCGAATTCGGTGTCTGCCACTGTGAGAATCGCTTTCTTGGTAAGAGCTAAAAGGGAGGAGGGTTCGAGCAAATTGCTTATCAGCCAAAGTCCCTACTCTCTTATGGCTCTGGTGTAAAACGGAAACGGCGAGTGGAGTCTCGAGTCGAGTCATTGCACTCCGGTTGTACAACGAGACGTAGAAGGGCTCTTATTTTCTCTTACCTTTCCTTATCCTCTAGCAAAGATTTTCCTTGTGTGTATCTGACGTTACTTCGTTCGTGACTACGCCGGAGACTTCTCCGTCGAATGATACCAAAAAGAAAAGAAAGTAAGAAAGAGAGAGAGACAGAGAGAGAGAGAGAGAGAGAGAGGGAGAGAGATGAAGTAGAAGAGGCGACACAAGATCTCATCGATCGATCGACTTCCGAAGCGAGCCTACTTGAGTTTTCCTGACCTAAGAATACACCGCTTCGAGTGCACCTCGTGGAACGGGGTGGAGTGGACTCTAGAATGGCTAAAAGTGGGGGTAACACTCGAACCCCGCCCCCTTTTTAAGCGACGAATCCGACAGCGATGACTGCAGATTTATCTTTTATTTCTTGTCGACTACGACTACGACTACGACTACGACTACGACAGCAACGACGACGACGACGACGTACTTACTTCTATCTTTCTCGACATTCTTTTTCCCTTGATTCGTCTTGAGACAATCGAAACTCTTCCTCGATTCTTCCGTATACGTGTTTTCTTTGTTGTACGTGGATAGTATTGCTCGTTGATAAGAGCGAAGAAAATTGATTGCATTCTGACAAAGCACTCACTCTGCTTCTCCCTCTCTCCCTCTCTCTCTCTCTCTCTCTCTCTCTCTTTCTTTCTCTCGTAAAACAAATTCAGAGACTCTCTCACACAAAGGGAATCTCTTGCGATCGCGAGTTTGTTTTAACTCGAACGTTGTAGCATAGTTACAACTAGCCACTCGAAAAAGAGAGAGAGAGAGAGAGAGAGAGAGAGAGTGGGAAAGAGAGACTCGTCGTTGTCGTATGCTTACGTTAGAGACGTAGCCCCATTGAAATGGTCTTTCCACCCTTTCTCTCTCTCTCTCTCTCTCTCTCTCTCATCTCGAGGATGAACGTAGAGAGAACGAAAGATCTCAGACGTAGCTAGTGCAACGGAGCGCGAAAGCCGTCGAGTGCGTGGCGCACGCTTTTGGTCTAACGAGGCTATCGTGAAAAAAAATAAAAGAATGAGGAAAGAAATGAAAAGAAAGGAAAAGAAAAGATGAGAAGAGAAGAGAAGAGAAGAGAAAAGAAGGGAAAAGAAAAGAAAAGAAGCGGAAAGGAAAGGAAAGGAAAGGAAAGGAAAGAAAAGGGGAAAAAGTTCGTATTGAATTTCCTTCTATTCAGCCGAAAGCATCGCGCTTTCGTTACCCGGACTTTCGCCGTACTAACGAAGGATTATTCCAGAGTGAAGGAAAGATCGTTATTCGAAATAATATTTCGATGGAAAAACGATGCTCGAGTTTTCTCTCTTTTCCTTTGCGAAATGATAAACGCCGACGCCGAGGAAGGAAAAATGCTCGAGGCTACGGAGTCACGGAATTGTTTCGCTCGTGTTTTAAGTCAACGCAAAGATTTTAACTCTTTCTTTTCCTTCGATGATATCAAGGTCACTGGACTCTCACTTTCTTCTCGTCATCGTCGTTCTCGCGAAAGAAAAAAAAAAAAAAAAAAAAAAAAGAGAGACAGAGAAAAAGGAGAAAAAATGGAAAGGATAGAAAGATCTTTTTTCTCTTTCCTCTTTTTTTTTTTTTTTAAACATTTTTTTCCAATTTTTTTCTTCGAATAATTTTTCGTCTCCCACTTTTTCCTTCCGTCGTAAGATTTTTATCGGTGCCGCGACGACGAGATTTCTACTATCCGAAGAAACACAGGAAGCTTTAGGGATAAACGTAAGTAAGATTTCTTCTAAGGGATTCCAGTCAAATCGAAGACGTTCACCTAACTTTGCCTCTGAATCTCTTTCTCTCTCTCTCTCTCTCTCTCTCTCTCTCTCTCTCTCTCTCTCTCTCTCTCTCTCTCTCTCTCTCTCTCTCTCTCTCTCTCTTTCTCTCTCTCTATATCGTTTCTCTCACATACCCGCACGAACGGAGTCCCGGTCTTCTCAACGTGGTTATTCTTATCGAGGTATTTGCGAAGTTCTCCACGATTTAGAAAGTTAGAATGCAAGGGAAAGGCCGGTTGACTTACATTCACCACCGTTGGCACCCTGTCCGACCTCGAACCAAGCTTGAACTTGAAGCCCCGCACGAAACTTTCTCGAACGACGTAGAGACACGTGGAACGGGACACGCGAGCACATCCAGCTTTCTCTCTCTCTCTTTCTCTCTCTCTCTCTCTCTCTTTCTCTTTTACGATTTTTCGTTCTTCAAACTTCTTCCTTCGATCACTTCATTTCATCTCTTTCTCTTTTTCTTCCCCAACAGAACCTGATCCTCCGAATGATGTTGAATTGACGAAAACTGAACAACGCAAGGGATGGCTCCTTTCGGTACCATCTTCCTCGGTGTCTGGGGAGTGTTCGTCGTCGTTCTGATACAAGGTAATCGTTAATTATTAATACTAACGAGTCACGAAACTCCCTATATTCCACGAACTTTTATCGACTCTTCAAGACACGTCTTATTTATGAGCCCTCGAATATTTACCCTTACTCGCTATGTTTGGATATCGTTCCTGAACTCTAACGAACCGTATTAACGTAAGTTAAATCTGATTTATTTGAGATGGCGAGAAGTAAAACGACAGGTAGTTACGTAAATACACGGCTGTGTTAATTCCGAGCAAAACGGAGAGAGATCCTTCTATTCGATATACGATATTTAATGAATTTTTTATTAAAAACCCTACGTCATATTCTGTGACCTTATCATATTGCGAAAGATTTATAATTATTCTATCTCGCTGTTATTCTCTCTCTCTCTCTCTCTCTCTCTCTCTCTCTCTCTCTTTCTCTCTTACTTTCTCTTTCCCTCTTTCTCCAATAGAAAATAGATACTTAATTACACATTCGGTGAACGTCCGGTCACGTTTAACAAGCTCGTCGATTTTGTCTCCACCGGATATCAGTTTTCATAATAATTTCTCTCTTCCAATTCTTTTTTTCAATCTAATTTATTAACCATCTAACACAGAACGATATCCAAATATTAGTACGTACGTACGTACGTACGTACGTACGTATATACGTCCGTATGTATATAAATATATATATAAAAGTAGATAATAGAATAATATGTAGATCTTGGCAAATTACATCTATTTTTCAGAGTCCAAACCAGTCAGCTGGGAGGAATGGTGGACCTACGACGGTATTTCAGGTGAGTCGATATTATTTTTCTAGTTTAGTTCTTCTCCTCTCTTCTTTTTTTTCTCTTTTATTTTTCTCCCCCTTTTTTTTTTTTATTTCTAGTTCGAATAGAGCAGTCGAATCTCGAGCAAAGACTATTCCTCGATGGTGAAACAATTAAATAGAATCCGTAGTAAATTTTTCAAACGTCCACGGGTTTACCGAGCACGCGGAGAACGCAAACGCCGCATCGAGCTTTTTTTTTCGCTATTCGATCTGCGTAATGCTCGCTCTCGGACGTTCGGTAAACTCGCTTAATATTCGCCCTTCTTCCTTTCATTCTTTTCTCTCTCTCTCTCTCTCTCTCTCCCTCTCTCTTTTGCTCTTTTGCATTCGTTCGTTTGTTCGCTCTCTCTCTCTCTCTCTCTCTCTCTCTCTCTCTCTCTCTCTCTCTCTCTCTCTCTTTCTGTTAAAGTAGAGTTCGCGTTTCGCTAAAAGGTAAAAAAAAAGTAATTACAGGACGTCACGAAGGGTTCGTCGCGTTCCCTCTATTTTTTTTTTCTCTCTCTCTCTCTTTCTCTTCTTTTTTTCTTTTTTATCCTTTTTTTCACCCTTCGTAGCGACTTCAAAATTGGAACACGCTCGAATGATAAATTCCATGGATACCTATATACCTACCGACCGTCGCCGGGCTTTTAGAGATAAACTCTGTCCAAGTTTTAAATCGTGCTCGTCGAATCAGTCTCCAGAGGGATGACCGTACGAGTAAGAGCTGTGTGCGGTTCGTGGATGACCGAGAAGGGATAAGTCTGACTTATAGATTTCACGGGAGCAACATAAGATCCTTTACCGTCTTCTTCGTTCAACCGAACGGAAAGAGAAAGAAAAAGATCTTAAATCTATAAATATAGATATAAACCGGCTAGTTTTTTTACGCGACAACATTTATTATACTTTCTTGTAATTTTGTTTTTACGTCCCTTTCTAGAAGCAACCGATTCCTGACCGATCCAATCCCCTCCTTCGTCCTGCGTCCCTCGTCAAGAAGAAATTCGATCGAATCCGAGAATACATCGAGTGGTAGTTTTCTTCCATGAGAAAATCGTCCGAAGGCATGGAACGTAATTTCCGTTTTGGTGGACGAAAGAGAGAGAGAGAGAGAGAGAGAGAGAGAGAGAAGGGTGGGAGAAAGAGGGAGGGAAAGAGAGATATCGAAAGAGCATCGAAATAAATGTAAGAACATATTTCACAGTCGAGATTCGACGTAGATTCTAATCGCGACGGCGATATAAATTTCTCTCGCGAAACACCCTTCCTCGTTCAGCTTTTCATCGAGAGGCCGATAGACGAAGTTCTCTCTCTCTCTCTCTCTTTCTCTCTCAGTTTAAAAATCGAGTTCGGAGATCGATCTCGTACATTTAAATCTAGACACTCGAAAATTATTTATCGTTGTAAAATATCGAGAATATTTATAATATTTACGTCAATCTTTTTGGAACGAACGGAGCAACTCCTTTAGGAATATGAACGTTCAGATGGGTCCTGTCGAAAGAAAAATAAAGGAGTACGATGGATCGATGGAGGAAGAGAAAAAAATAATATAAGAGAAGTGATAGACGTAAGACGTTTAATTGTGATGCAATATTCAAAGGTCCTGCCTTCTGGGGCCTCATCAATCCAGATTGGTGGCTCTGTAACAAAGGGAGACGACAATCACCGGTTAACTTGGAGCCGAACAGACTTCTCTTCGACCCGAACTTACAGCCGTTACACCTCGACAAGCACAAAGTCGGTGGAGTCCTGGCAAACACCGGTCACAGTGTGGTATTCGCGGTCGAAAACGATACCCGCCATCCTGTCAATATATCCGGTGGGCCCCTCAGCTATCGCTACCAGTTCCACGAGATTCACTTGCATTTCGGCTTGGAGGACCACATCGGTAGCGAGCACACTATCGATGGACACGCGTTTCCCGCTGAGGTGGGTAGTTTACCGTATTCGATTCATTGTATTATTCGCTTAACGATCCGTCTAACTATCTCGTGCCAATAGGTCGAAAGCACGTTCGATTTCCCCATCTTCCACCATCGCTAGATCTACGTGTGTCTACATAGAAACATATATATATATATATATACATATATATATACGTACATATATCGATAGGGTATGTACGACTAATTATCGCCTTCGGATACGACCATCACCATCGACGACGACCACGACGACGACGACGACAAGGATGACGATAACGACGACTACGATCCCAAGACTCGCGACCTTGATATCATTTTTCCGTTCTCCGTTCTCCGTTCTCCGTTCTCCATTTTTCGACAGAGAATCGAACCGTTTAAAAACGAGCTCTTAATTAAAATCTACAACGAATGTAATATTACGTGTATTGAAACCGATTCGATAAAGTGGATCGTATCGTTAAATTATTTCTCTTTAAATGGTCGATAATATTTGGGTTAAGGAAATATTCCCGTTTAAATAAATGATTCGTCGTTTTTATTTCGCTTTTACGATCAGTAAAGATTAAAGACGTCTATTTGCCTCGTTAAATGCTAACAATGAGAATCGAGTAGATAAATCAATTATTAAAGGAAATCCTGATGATGGGCAAACAATGTTCGCGGAAAAAAATTTCGTCGAAAGGATTTCGATGAATGCCGATAATATTATAATAGAAATTTTCTTTGCGTCAGAATTCTGATTAATAATATTATTCGTTTACGTTAATAACGCGTCGATTAAAAAGTTTTCGTGAAGATAGGGTATACGCGATTAAGAGGGAGAAAAAAATGCTACTTGAAAGGAAAAAGGAAAAAAGAAAAAATAACAAAAAAAAAAAAAAAGAAAAAAAAAAATAATAATAAAAGGAAAGGATGCTCGAAGAAGATGCTTTATCGATGTCACGTTTATCGACACTCGAGCACGGATCACGGGTATCGAATCGATCGTATTTCGTCGGACAACATATTTTTTTTCGTCTCTTTTTTATTTGAGCTTTTACCGAAGGCGACATTTCCGCTTATTAGACGGTTCTTAGGTAGCAAAGCAAAATCGTCGAAAGCAACGTGTCTCGTGTCTGAGGGCAATAAAGGCCGTTGTCTCTTTCTCCTTCTCTTTCTCTCGCCTATGTATTCCTTCAACGATACGATACGATTCGATTAAATTAATTGGATTAGCGATCTCCTTCGAAATAAAGGAGTGCCTTTGCGACCTTTTCAACG
>NC_057693.1:5696809-5781809 GCF_014466175.1 Vespula pensylvanica
TATTCATTCATTCGACCACTTTTTTCTCACTTTCTCTTTATTCTCTCTCTTCTTCTTTTTTCATTTTCTGCCTTTTCTTTTTTTTACTTTTGTTTCTGTTTTCAGCAAGGGCATAAAAATTGTCCAACGATGAACAGGGATCTTTACTACAAAGGTAAGCTAATGGTCCCACTGTGTAAATGTAACATTTTATTATTAATAGCACTCGCAAAAAGAAAACAGAAGAAAAGTAAAGGAAAAGAAAATAAATGAATGATAAGTAAAAGATTATTTTTGGGTATGAAGTTACATTTACACTTTAAGACCGTTCGATTATCAAAATTTGTTAGGAGTATCGACAAACAATATCTGACGGCTTCGTCCATACCTTTTTCAGCCAACAGCTGGAAATAACCCTGAGAGCTTTAAGCAACACGCAGTACGGTGATCGACGTCATGCGTTTTAAAAGAAGGAAGGAAATATAGAAAGAAAAAAAGAAAGAAAGCAAGCAAGCAAGCAAGGAAGCAAGCAAGCGAGCGAGCGAGCGAGCGAGCAAGGAAGCAAGCGAGAGAACGTGAGAACGAGAAAGAGAAAGAAAGAGAGAGAAAGAGAGGAACAGAGGAAGAGAGAAAGATAAGAAAAATTAAAGAAAAACTACGCTTTCCCTCGGACGAGCTGGAACTTCGCTGTGAAAGAAACCATTGACATATCAATTGCACGCGTGCGACGGTGGTCCTCGCAGAGAAGAAAGAACGAGAGTGTGTGTGTGTAAGTGTGCGCGTGTATGTGTGTGTGTGTGTGTGTGGGTGGGTGGGTGGGTAGATGGATGTATGAGTGTGCGTATGAATGCAAGCGAGTACGAGCAAGAAAAAGAAAGAAAAGTAAGTAAGTAAGTAAGTAAGTAAGTAAGTAAGTAAGTAAGTAAGTAAGTAAGTAAGTAAGAAAGAAAGAAAGAAAGAAAGAAAGAAAGATAGGAAGCACGTGCATGTGTGTATGTGCGCGTATAAGTGCGTGAAAGAGATAGATAAAGAAAAAAAGAAAGAAAAAGAGAGAGAGAGAGAGAATAACTGAGAGTGAGAATGAGAATGAGTGAGATAGTGAGAATGAAAGTGTGAGAGACGTGTCGCACGCACGCACGCACGTACGTACGCACGCAAAAAGCACGCAAGCACGCGCTGAAACGCACGACGGACGGAGACGTGTTTCAGGGCGTCGAAGCTGATGGGCGACCGATGATGAAACGAAAACCATGACCACGGTGAAGTAAACGAGCGCAGCCCTTTCGTGGTCGAGAATTATAAAAAGAAGGAGATATATATATATATAGTATATACAGGAAGGCAGAGGAATGAGAAAACAAGAAAAAAAAAACCAATTATAAAAATGCTTCGTTGTACTTATTAGACGTGAATTTGCCAAGTATGTTTCCAGTAAAGAAAAAAAAAAAGGACAAAAAATAAAAAAGACAAAAAAGAAGAAAAAAAATAAAAAGAGTAACACACAAACAGATATTACCTATAGCTAATACAATAGACGCGCGATATAAGGTAAAAGATCATAAAAAAATATATTATTATACATATACCGTAAACTATCGAGAGAAAAGAGACAGAGATAGAGAAAATAAGAGAGATATGGGGAGGGTGAGAGAGAGAGAGAGAGAGAGAGAGAGAGAGAGAAAGAGAGAGGGAAAGAAAGAAGAGAAAAAGATGGGAGAAAAAAGATAACAAAAAATTCAGAAGAAAAAAGAGAAAAAAAATAACAAAATTATATATGAAGCTATGACTATCGTGGCCTCTGCGCGGGAATGTGAGTGGGTGAGAGAGAGAGAGAGAGAGAGAGAGAGAGCGAGAGCGAGCGAGAGAGAGAGAGAGAGAGAGAGAGATGCGATTATATGTATAAAAATTCGTGCGCTATGGTGTGCGTACTTATCGAACGAAAGTTTATACTATATTCTTGTAATAAAATCTTTGAAAAAGCGCAAGATCCTTGTGTCAAAAAAAAAAAAAGAAAAGAAAAAGAAAAAAGAATAGAAAAAAAAAATTAGAAAAAAAAAGAAAAGAAAAAGAGAGATATATACGTATTTACATGTTCGTGAACAAGCTGCTTCTTTATAATTTTTTCTTCTTCTTCTTCTTCTTCTACTTCTTCTTCTTCTTGTTCTCAAGAAGATGCGAGATCGTGCTTCGATTTAATCGGAGTGTAATTAGCGAAGAAAAAGAGCAATAATAAAAGTTCATTTCCATATCGGAATCTCGTGGGTCTCGTGACGTTGCATGTGACTCGCGAAAAAACGTGCGACTTTTCCATTTTCGAATTTCGATCTCCGATCATTCTTTATTTTTTCCCCTCTACCGTCGACTGACCGAATAATAAAAAAAAAAAAAAAGAGAGAGAAAAGAAAAAAAAAAGAATAGAAAAAAACGAATGAGTTAGTAAATTAACATAAGAAATAAGAATGGACATAATATATGCAGGAGGACTTTCCTCGTTTCTGCATATTATGCAATTATCCTAGATAATAATCGTCTCTCATACCTATTCATACGACATTACGTGTAGATATGTACATACCTATAGACCTAAACCAATTTATCTTTTGGAACCATGATTGCACATACGCATGCACACACATAATTATGAATTAGAACCGAATTCGTTTAGTTGATTTTTCTCTCTGAATGGATCAATTCGAAGTAACTATGATTAATCATAAATGTAAGTACATACACATATATACATATATACATATAGGAGTATAGCAAATTCTTTTTCTTCTCTTTTTTTATCATTTCCTTTTCTCTCATTAATTTTTATTAATATGAATAATAAAAAGAAGAAAAAAAATAGTATAAGTATTTAGAACAGTAGTCGCTCAGTTCCTACACTTAATCTTACGATCGCGCAATCGGAAGTCGTCTTGGAATGTGAAAAAAGAAGGAAAGAAAAAAGAAAAAAAAAAGAAAAACAAAAAGAAAGAAAAAAGAAAGCCTCGTACAAAGTCCCATTCGGCGTGAAAAGGAATCTTATTCTTTTTCCACTTGACCCAAATACCGTCAAGGACGTGCGACACTAGAGATAAATCGATCGTAGAGAGATCAGCGTTATATCACGAAATAGTAGTTCCTCCCTCATCGACGTGGTGTCTTGAAGTCGTAGCTGAGGCAACTACCCTCAACTATGTCGGTAAAACATCATCAGCGACATTTCTGAACGAGGTGGTGGCTCTGTAGCTACCAACTCGCAGAGAGTTCGCGTATCGATTATTTTTCCTAGGAAAGAATATTACATAGAACGGCCGATAGAACGTTAGCTAAGATAAGTCGGAAATAGGAGGGTAACGCGAAAGGGGTAACGTCGATCGCTACCGCCCTCGTTGATCGTTCGAGGCGACGTCTGGCGGAGGACAAAATCGGTGTGAGGTTCGAAAGGTTGTCGCAGAGGTCGAAGGGTTCGTAGAGTGGAATAGGCTAAAGTCAAGGGTGGTGGTGGTGGCGATGGTGGTAGTGGTGGTGGTGGTGGTGGTGATGGTGGTGGTGACGGTGGTGGTGGCGGTGGTGGTTTTCATTGAACGCAGCGAAGAGAATTCGACGGTGCTGCTCGCGACGACTATGCGGCAAGGAAATTCATGAGAGTAAGAGAGAGAGAAATAGAGAAGGAGGGAGGGAATAGGGGGGTGAAGAGAAAAAGGTGAGGGAAGGAGAAAGAGAAAGAGGGGTTGAACCGAGCGAGTGGGGGATTTCGAGAGAGTGGATAGGTGCGAAGGAGTAAAAGAGGGACGGAGATGGATATAGAGGATGGGAAGGAGTGGGGAAGGGACGAAAGGGGAGGAAAGGAAGGAGGAGAAGCGGGAGTGGATGTAAAAGAGAGAGAGAGGTTCGGATACGCGGATACAGATTCATCGTGTCGGTGGCCGCTGCGGCAAATCTGCAGACTTTCGTGGCGAACGTTGAAAATAAGCGGTGACTGCACCCTTCGTACGGATTATTCGGCAACTTTCGACTCTCGTGAGAGTTCACCTTCGTCGTGACTACGAAAGTAGCTTCGAGTACGGCCAACCCCCGTGTTGAATCCTTTGCCGGAGGACGACGACACTGGCTCTTTCTCTCTCGTTCTCGACCGCCACTCCATCTCCCACTCTCTGTCTATCTCTCGATCTCTCTCTCTCTCTTTCTCTTCTCTCTTTCTCTCATCGTTAGAGAAGAAGGGAGATACTGGCTGGCGCGCATATACGAAGAAGAAGAGACGCGTATCAAGAGAGAGAGAGAGAGAGAGAGAGAGAGAGAGAGAGAGAGAGAGAGAGAGAGAGAGAGAGAGAGAGAGAAGAGAGAGAGAAAGATAGATAGATAGATAGACAGTGACACACTCGATCCCTTTCTCCCTCTCCTCGTCATCTCTCTCTCTCTCTCTCTCTCTCTCTCTCTCTCTCTGTCTCTCTTTGTCTCTTTGCCACTATCTGTTTCTCTATCTCTCTCTATCTCTCCTCTCTCTCTCTCTCTCTCTCTCTCTCTCTCTCTCTCTCAGTCGCTCTTTCTCTCTGGCTCACCGTTCGGTGTTCTACAGAGAGACAGGTAGAGAGACGATGAGGATTCTCGATGGAGGAAGCGACGGATCCCTCTTGGTCCGTTCTCAAAGCATGGAGCCCGCGTACGCCTCTCGCCATTCCCGCGGAGTCGCGTCGTCGTCGTTGTCGCCTGCCACGAAACTCCAGCCGCGAGAAGATTGATTGATCGGACGGGAAACTAAGAAGAAAGACGGACCTGAAATCCGCCGATGCTAGTTCACGGGTTTTCTTCTTTTTTTTCTACTGTTACGAGCTTTCCCACATTTCTGGGAGTACGTCGTCGACCGCACGATCATTCTCGGACGGTGAGAATTCTGACGGTGATCTGTCTCCCTTTTGGTGTGATAGAGTGTAAAGTGCATCTTTCGAGACAAAAAGTAATTGCCACTTTAAAATCCTTGATCTTTTATCCTTTATCCTTATGTCTTTACCTTTGTGATATTTTCTTGACAAGAGTGTATAAAAATAGGAGAGAGAGAGAGAGAGAGAGAGAGAGGGAGAGAGAGAGAGAATGAAAGAGAAAGAGAGAGAGAAATATTAAATTTTTTTCCTTTTTCTATCTCTCTCTCTCTCTCTCTCTCTCTATTTCTCTTCCCCTGTCCCCCTCCCTCCCTCCCTCCCTCCCTCCTTTCCTCTCTCTCACTCTCTCTCTCTCTCTCTCTCTCTCTCTCTCAACCGCCCTGCTCCCATCTCTCGCGAGATTCACCGACGGTTGCGCAGCATCATCGTCCCCGACGCTCGCAATTTCGAGAGTGAAACGTTGTACGCTCGTCTTTAAGGCTCGAGGGAGGTTATAAGCGAGAGCGCGATTGGTTGGGCGCGCGCGATACAACGGCACTCTGAGTTCGTTCGTGTGTGCGTGCATTAATTCAAGTACCAAGCCGTGATGTAATGGAACGGTCGCGCTGCGGTCGATGGCCGGCCCGATCGGCGATGCACTTGTTAGACACACCGATGGGACCCGAACGCCTGCAATTTTTTTCAGGTCGATGAGCGGAGAAAACCTAGAGCAACTTTTCTACCTTGAGTCCGTATTCAACCGTGTTACCTAACGTCGTTCGTGTGTTACTCCTCATTTTCCAACGTGGAAGGTCAAAGAACTCTTTTTTTTTTCTCCTTTTTTTTTTTTCTCTTCTCCTTGTTACTCCCAAACGAGACGATTTTAACAGACGGGTAGGCACACGCGCACGCACAATCTCGAACGCATACACGTACACAGAGACACACAGAGACAATTCGTCTTCCTTGTACTTTTTTTCTATCTGTCTCTCTCTCTCTCTCTCTCTCTCTCTCTCTCTCTCTCTCTCTCTCTCTCTCTCTCTTCGTTTCGTCGACGATAAACAGAGTGTACATTTTCCTTCGTTCACAGGCGAGATGAGTTTGAAAGTTAACTGGTGATTCTCAGACGCGAGAAAACCACGTCAAGCGTGAAGCGATTAACGCGGCGACGTGCTCGAACAGGAAGGCTAGAAGGTGGACAGGATGGGTAGAAACATGAGAAGCTCGAGAGAGAGGGGAAACGCCGTGGTTCTTTTGGAAATCGGATTGCTTCCGTATTAGGTAACGACTTTGCTTTCACGCTTTATGTCTGATAATCGAAAAATTCGTACACCCACCTCCTTTCCTCGACCGCATATTTTTTTCTCTTTCTTTTTTATCTTTTTCTTAACGTCACGTGCGCTTGCTAAGTTAGATCGTTGCTAATCTTAACTCTCTCTCTTTCTCTCTCTCTCTCTCTCTCTCTTTCTTTCTCTCCTTTCCTTATTTTACAGCTTAAACCGTAAGGATATATCCGTGGAGTCGAAAGTAGGCCGAGTTCCGGTCTACGCGTGCATTGAGTCTACTTAATCAGGATGAAATCCAAGACTCCGGCAACAATAGTCTCGCGATGCCCGAAGGACCGGTGGGCAAAATGAAAGCTCCTGAGAAACAATGGAAGCGTCCACGCAAGCATGACGGCCTCTTTCAGATTCGTGGAGACCATGTTTAGCCGTGCCCAAGGGAAACACTCTTCTTACAAAGTAAGAACAAGGCGCTTCGTTACCGATACGCGTTATTTTACCCTTTATTTTCCCTCATAATTGGAGAGGCATAGTGAAAATAATCAAAGCAATGGAAGAAGAATAGAGTAAATTCTAATAGCGGAGAGGATAGTTTTTCTCTAATAGTTTTATCGAAGATATACGTTTCTACGGTTGCCGATATCGCGTTAGCGGATTTATTGTCTTTTTTTCCTTTTCTTTCGTTTTTCTTTACTTTCTCCCTCATCTACTCGTTTCTAATCCGGCCACCGGCTTCCGATTTACGATTTACTGATCGTCCTACTAGTTATAGGGAAATCGTTATCGTTTTGATCGATTGAACCGATTGATAACTTCCTTCGATAATCATTCGTCATCGTTTTCTTTGGTTGGCACTTTTCAGGCTCGTCCTTGCCGAGCTGATCGAAGAATATCGACGGTCGGCTGACCGTGTCCTTCGATCGCGTCCTCCGACCTGCCGATCGACGTTAACGTACAACAAGTAAGGCGATCGCAGACACCGCGGAGAAAGGAACTGCCGGAGGATTATGTTAGTGAAAAGGCAACACCCTCTACGAGGGCGCATATTACTCGCCCTCTTCTTACTCGTCGTAAGTTTCGCCTTGCCCTCGAAAGCGGCAGCTTTTCCGGATTGGACGGACTGTCCTGCTGTCTGCAGATGCAAGTGGACGTCCGGAAAAAAGTCGGCTCTCTGTCCGGACGCCGGTTTGACGTCGCTTCCAGCCTCCTTGGATCCAGACATGCAAGTTTTGGAACTGTCGGGCAACAAAATACCAGCCCTTCAATCGGAGATCTTCAAACGTGCCGGTCTGTTGAATCTCCAAAGGGTCTTTCTAAGAAACGCTGGGATTCACGAGATTCACGCGGACTCGTTCAGAGACATGAGGATATTAGTAGAAATCGATCTTTCGGACAATCACGTGAGAAGCTTAGATCCGGACACTTTTCTCGGTAACGAGAGGCTCAGGATTCTTATACTCAGCGGTAATCCTTTGGGCGTCCTCAAGAGCCATCAATTTCCGGTCCTCCAACACCTCAGAAATTTGGAGTTGCAGAGGTGTTCCTTGACCGATATACACGGGCAAGCCTTCGTGAGACTCGTAGGCTTGGAGTCTTTGAAACTCGATGGCAACGAACTCGAGTACTTGGAAGCTTCGGTCATATCGAGTTTACCTCGTCTCAAGACTCTCACCTTGGACGGTAACCGTTGGAGTTGCGACTGCAGATTACGAGGATTTCGTACTTGGCTTATACCGGAGACACCGAGCAAATTGTATTCCGTGCCGCAGTTGTGTTCAACGCCACAGAGGTTGGAAGGTCGAAGATGGGAAGAAGTAAAGCCCGTCGAGTTCGCTTGCGAGCCCGAGGTATTTGTATTGGCCAATACGATACAGGAGGAAAGCAATGGTAACTTGAGTCTCGCGTGTTTGGCTACCGGAGACCCGGAGCCCGAAGTTTGGTGGCAACTCAACGGTGGTCCTGTGAACGCAACGAGAATCTCCGATCAGCCGTACGTAGGGACTTACGTATCTCACGTATCCTCGGACACGAACCTCGCCTACAACGAGAAATCCGAGAGAACCACCGACAGGTGGAGCAATTTAACGGTTTACAACGCTAGCGACGGTGACGCAGGGGAGTACGCGTGTTTTGCGAAGAACATAGCGGGTCTTGCTAGGGACACGGTAAGCGTCGCCATACCACGTATCTACACCGCACCGACTTTGTCCCAGAGCGACAATTGGTTGCTTTGGGTCAGTCTGGCGGGTGGTGGTGCGGCCGCCCTTGGTGCTTCCATTTCGGCCATTCTTTTGGCTTTCTGCTTGTGCGGTGGCTCCCGTCGTAACGGGAAACGCGAGAAGATCAAACTCCAAGGTAGTACGAGCTTCGGGGATCAGGAAAAGAAACTTTTGGATCTGTCGGTGACGACTACGACGGCTGGTAGCGCGAACGATCGCGCCAGCGGTCACGGTAGTTTGGCCGAGGCATGTAGTACGGGTGACCTTGAACTGGCCGAGCGTGTTTCTATCTGTGATCACATGGGAGCTGCAACGGTGACCGTCGAAAGACTCAGACCGGAGATAAGCAATTCGACTACCGTGTGTCGTGCCATTCCATGTGCCCCCGGTTTTCCCCCACCGCCGCCAGAATTTACAACGGGCGTCCTACCAGCCGGCATCTTCGGCAACATCTTCATCTCCGTATCTTTGCCGCAGGACTCGACGGAACGTTGTTACCCCGATCTACTCGACATACCCGTCCATGGTGTTGTCAGCGGCGTTACCGAGAAGAGCACGGTCGCTGCGTTGCCATCGACCCCCTGTGTATCCAGTTTCGCGACTCTTCCTCGACGAGCCCTTCGCAACACGGACCTTGGTTCGCCTTACGACAATATGGGTCCGAGGGTCACTGCCAATGGAAGTTCCGCGTTCTCCCTGACCGACGTGGATTTGAGATTATCGCCACCTCCACCGCCACGGATCATTCAACCGCCGCACGAGTTTGTCTCTCTTTAAAAAGACGTCGTGACAAAGAAGAAAAAAAAAGAAGTCAAACCAGAAAATCTATCGTAGATCCGCATAGATCTCCCGTATACGTTTCGATCGAAAAAAGACGAGATCGTTCGCGTTAATAGTTTCGATGCATCTCTCGGCTGCGTGGATTCTTTTTCCCCTCTCCCTTTCTTTTTTCTTTCTCTTTTTTTTTCTTCTTCTTTTTTTCCCCCTCTCTTTCCTTTAACACTCAGCCGATATAAAAGAGACTCGAAGGCTGATCTAGCGTTAGACGAGAACGAACAGAGAACTTTTCGACCTGATTCCTCGCCCATGAGAAACAGAAAAAGAAGAAAAAGAAAGGGAGAGAGAGAGAGAGAGAGAGAGAGAGAGAAAGAACACCGTGTTGTGACGTGTTTTCGAGACTAAAAAGGACAGAGACTGTGAAAGAGCTGGTGATACCAGCAAAGAAGCAGTTTTAGCTAGGTGTCGGTTTGACACCTGTCTCTGAATTTTGAATATCTGTCTGTCCGCTTGTCTGCCCGCCTTGCCTGCTTGCGTGAGTGCCCGAGAATATCTCGTAACCCAAATGACAAAGGGATAATGAAACAAGAAAAGATAAAGGGAAGAAAAGGAAAGAGAAAAAAAGAATTACATAAAAAAACAGAGGAAAGCAAAAAAATAAAAAAGCACAGAGAGAGAGAGAGAGAGAGAGAGAGAGAGAGAGAGAGTGTGAGAGAGAAAGTTTCCTTTTTAGACGTCGATGTCTCCGAAAATGACGATGAGACATTTGTACATAGTTCGCGGATCCTCCTTCAACGAAGTTCATCGATCGAATCGATAACCGTGACGAACGAAAGAAATAGAAAAAGAAAAAAAAAGAAGAAAAAGAAACAAGAAGTAAATCTTTCCTTCTTTCACGGCCGATTATTTCTTCCTTGTACCTTTGCATACCGTACATCCACCCGCCCATCTATTTCCCCAATCCACTCCACCCCACTCCCACCCTACATTCATTCTCAAAGTATATCACTAGTTTGTTACATAATCTTCGTGTGTACATATTTGTTATTACGTAACACGCATTACGAGACGCGTCTCGGTGTCAAGTCCACGTGCATTCGCGTCCGAAACTCACGTGGAATTACATCGGTATTAATTATGAACACTTTGTCAATTAATAAAACGATTGAATTTTATATACCGCCCGACTTGTCGACGTCTTAATACCTTTTTCATCATTTGTTGTCAGGATTATTTCTTTTTCTTTTCTTTTCTTTTTTTTTTTTTTTTTTTTTTCATAGATAATATTGAGGAATGGCCTAATTTATATCGTCAATTTTTTCTTTCTTTCTTTCTTTTCTTCTTCCATTCGTTCGACACGTAATTTATTTCTTCATTGATTTAATGAGTACGTGTACGGAGTGTGTGTGTGTGTGTGTGTATGTCGTGAAATAGAAAGTACACATACACACACACCCACACACACACACACATATATATATATATAGAGAGAGAGAGAGAGATTGAATAATAAAAAAATAATAAATATCATTTCGTACGACAATAATATCGTTCAATGAAAACATTGATTCATTAATAATAATTTTGTTATGTTTTGTTTTAGCACATACGCATGTATGCATGTTAGTTTATTGAATTACAGTGACAAAGAACAAGAAACAGGAATATAACACAACGTGTACACCACGTTCCTATAAAAGCATGCAAACTTTTTTTCCACATACGGTTTTTACACCATTGTTTCACGAACGAAGTTTGCGAGTTTATCGCGTGTCTGTGTGCGTATGTATTTTACTCGGATAAAATACATCGAGAAAAGAATAGATGTAAATTAGAAATTCCGAGCAATAGGGGTAAAAGGAAAAAGAGTAGAGGAAAAAAAAGAGTAAGAAAGAAAGAAAGAAAGAAAGAAAGAAAGAAAGAAAAAAAGAAAAGACAAGGAGGTAAGTTCGGTCCTGAAGAATAGATGTAGATTTTTATACGTCACATTTTTTTATTCTTTAAAATTTTACTCTTATTTTTCATCCGTTAAATTTATTTTTTGCTTATTGTTTTTGTTTGTTACTTTCCCTTCTTTATCCTTTTCTTCGTGTCATTAATCTCAATCTCTCATAGGATAAACTCAAAGGAAATTCATAGGTCGGTCGTGATCGCTAATATCCCTTCCGATTCTTGGTACACTCATCATTAATTGTCCTTGACGATTGTGAGAACCTGTTGATACAAAAAGAATCGATGAAAAATGTAAGGAAAAGCTTCATTTAGAACAATCCACCAAAACTGATAGCTCGACACGCTTTCGGTAACGATGTCTAATGATCCTATTCAGAGAAGTCACGCGATGATAGCGAACATCCTGAGTAGGAGAGAAAGAGATAGATGGATAGATAGATAGATAAATAGATAGAGAGAGAGACAGAGAGAGAGAGAGAAAGAGAGAGAGGGAGAGGGAAAGAGAGAGGGAAAGAGAAAGAGGGGATCGAACGAAGCCCACGCTCGGAGAATGCGCTTTCGGATGGTAGTATGGAAACTAATGACCTAAGTTGATTTATCGTACCACACATTAGCCACTAGGAACACTTAATTGCCTACTAAATTGTGAAGGCCCGTGTATCGGATTTGCCATATTGCCAGGTAACATCCCAGTAACGTGCTAAGATTAATTCCATGAGTGCATTTCTCTAGCTCGCGGACCATTCTCGCGATATAAGTAAATCGATACATTTATGTGCATATATATATATATATGTATGTATGTATGTATGTATGTATGTATATATACATATATAATTTTTTTTCTCTTATACGTACCACGTGAAGCGAGATTGTACGATCGTGAATTGTCGTGCTTTTCCTTTGGATAATTTCTCTCCATCTGTCTCGCGATCGTAGCTAATCCTGGACGAAATTCTGTCGAAAAAATTTTATGTAAAAAAGTCGATTTCTTCTTTCTTCTTTTTTATTCTATATTTCTTTCTATCTATTCTATTTGTCCGTCTACATATCTATTTTATCTATCTCTGTTTGTCTTAAAATTGTTTAGGTATTTAAATTTAGAAACGTTTTACCTTCGTAATCGGGTTCATAGATCGAATCTATATCGGATCCGCTCGCTGGAAAAAATTCTAAATCGATAGTAGATCCTAAATCGTTTTTACGATTAGCACCGATGTAGAACAGCGGTAAATCCGATCGTCCAACACGGGGATAATGGATGAGACCAGATGTACGAGATGATCTATGGAAATCCGTCATTTCGGAGCTTCTTCCGGTTCTTGGATAAGGGACCAATCCCGACGAACGACTGCAGCTGATTTTTTCATTTCGAACATCTAAAGAAATATGTAGATATGACGTTGTAATAATTTAAGTAGCGATTTTTTCATCATTAACTTTTTTTTTCTTCTTTCTTTCGTTAGAGAATGACCAACTAATAAAAATTGAATGAGAATTAGAGCTTAGTCACGAATTAGGAATCATTATCATTTTGCGTGTGTGCGTATGTATACATATGTGTATGTGCGTGTTTGTTTCTTTTTCTTTTTTTTTTTTTTTTTTTTTTTTTATGGAAGAAAAAAAACTATTTACGAACATAGTAAATTATCCTTGTGTTTTTTTTAATTTCTCTCATATATGTATATATATATATATTTTTTATTTTTCATTTATAAGCATCAAAGTATCAAAGTAGGTCAATAAGATACTCGCGTCTAATTAGGGTCCTTTATTTAACGAGCTCCGAGCAGTGAAATTAACTTTGGCACAAGGTTTATTTGTCTTACGCTTTCGAATCATTAAATTCTTTTTCTCTAAGCGATCCGTTTCATTTCACCAAAATGTAGCTAAATTGATTGAGAAAGGAATCTACGTACGATAAAATACACAAAAATAGGATAGAAATGCGAGTATCCGTGTATGCGTTATCCTGGAAATTTTTCGACGTTGCGGTTATAAATTTTTTTTCTTTTCATTTTTTTACTTTTTTTTTCCCATTCTTTTTTCATCGAATGCCATAGGAGATATAAAATCGCATGAATTTTACAATTTTTCTCTCGACTCTCTCTCTCTCTCTCTCTCTCTCTCTCTCTCTCTCTCTCTCTTTCTCCTTCTTTTTCTCTTTACATTAAAGTCCACTTCTATTGTCGATCAATATGCAACAGATTGAAACTACATATGTTGTGCCCACATTGCCTTTTATATTTTTCTATTACTCGACTCCGCGATTCGCTTGGACGTTTCGATTGTTACCACAAAGGTTGGATGAACTCATAAAATAGTGACATAACGTCAAAGATCTACACGAAGCTATTACATAAGATATAATTAATTTTCTCGATTCAGATATTTATAATTTAAATTATTAAGAAATGAAATTAATTGGAGGGATACACTTCGCTTGAATACGAAGATATTTATGTATATTGAAAAAAAAAAAAATTAAAAAGAAAATCGGAAATAATGATAAATCTTTGAACGTTTCCTTTGAATCGTGAATGATAGGATAATTTTCATAGAGAAAGAAAAGAGAGACAGAGACAGAGACAGAGACAGAGACAGAGAGAGAGAGAGAGAGAGAGAGAGAGAGAGAGAGAAAAAAAATACATAAAAAGTGAACAGCTTAATTATTAAGAATAAAATTGTATTTATAAAAAAAACTCTTCGATTAAATACGAAGATATTTCTACTAAGAAAAAAAAGAAAAAAATAAATAAATAAAAAGACAAAAAAGAAATCGAAGAATGATCGTAGATAAAAATGGACGAACCTTTGAGCATTTCTCTTCTCAATCGCAAATATTGAGATAACGTGCATAGAGAGACAGAGAGGCAGAGAGACAGAAAGAAAGAAAGAGAAAGAGAGAAGGGGAGGAAGATGCTTACAAGTACATAAATGCACACCAAACCACAAAGGAATAGTCGTCTTCTTTAGTAAGAAAGCATACAAAGCGGAAACTGTATCGAATGTGGATTCTTGAGGTCCGTCAATAGAATAACCTCGGCAATACTCCATGATTTATCCTTTTAAAACGAAAAAAGAAATAGAAAGAAAGAGAGAGAGAGAGAGAGAGAGAGAGAGAGAGAGAGAGAGAGAGAGACAGGTAAAGAGAATCCTTTGTGAAAATACATTTGAAACTTGCGTTCTTCCGCCTTCGCGCGCACCCACTCGCCCTTACACAACACAAAAACGATTCTTTTGTGAAAAGCCTGTTATATTCCTATTCCACGACTCTCAGAGATAAACGCGTTAAAAAAGAGTACATCTTTTATTTTTCCCTCCATTAAAATCATATAAAGCAAGATATTAGCCGTATAATGTAAACTTATAAGATCGTACAAAGAGATAGATAAAGAAGGAGAGAGAGAGAGAGAGAGAGAGAGAGAGAGAGAGAGAGAGAGAGAGAGACAGAGAGTGGGGAAAAAAAAGAAAAATGAAAGTTTTTATGTTCGTTTCAAAGAAATTATCGTATTTTACTGTTGGCTGCGTTTATGTTCTGTATAAAGAGAGGGGGGGAGGGAAGAAAAAAAACTTCATCAGAGAATCCTCTCATTTACAGTTACTTTAACATTGAAATTCGAAGAATTTTTTTCTCCGGAGTGTACCGATGGGGAAATTAAAAATTAAAAAGAGAAGAAGGAAATAGGAAAAGAAAGATATTAATACGATGAGCGAACGTTATTTTGATGAATCGAAAGAAAAGAAATTTTGCTTTGATATTTCTTTGATCTTTTCTTAAAAGGAAAAAGAAAGAAAAAAAAATATAAAAAAAACAAAAAAATAAGAATGGAATTATCACAATGATATTATCCATAATTATATTTGCCATACATATACCATACTATATATATATTTAGAAATTCATGATTTTTTTTTCGTGTCTTGAAAGATTTTTCAAAACTTACGATCGAAGGAGGCTGCGAGTATCAGTAAGACCAAACCGAAAAATAGTCGATGATCGGACATTTTGATAATGGAGAAGAAGGTATCCTTTCTCTTTCTTTATCTCTTGTTCTTGAGTCGTGTCTTCTTTGAAATATCCGAAGAAGAAAAGATGGTGCAGAGCGTGGAAACGCGCCGACACTGGATGTCTCGAGGTATCTCCCGTCCGATTTTATACCTAGCGCCTCCGTCCTGTTGGCGAGAGGGTTGCCACCCCCTTTTCGTTGTTGCGTTTCTCTCACGTCTCAACAACCCCTTCCTTTTCTTCCTTCGACTTCAACCACCATAAACACGTTCCTCCTACGTTCCTCGGCTTTTCTACGTGAGATTTTATAACTCGACGTACCGAAAACGATAATGTAAATTTAATAAAAAATTTCTTTCCCTATGTCTTTCTCTCTATCCGTATCTTTCCTTTTTTCTTTCTCTTTTTCTCTATGCGTCTGCGTGTGTGCGTCTATAAGAAACAATGTTTGTGTATAAAACGATAAAACGTTTCTCTTCTGCCACCGTCGAACTGTCATTTTTATAATTTTCTATTCCTACGCCAGAAAATATAATATATTTCATTTTCTAGTCGATAAATATAAGATATTCTTTTTCCTTCCTCTTTCTTCTATTCTTTTCCTTTCTTCTTTCTCTTCTTCTCCTTTTTCTTTTTCTTTTCTTTCCTTTTCATTTCTTTCTTCGTCAGTGACAAGTAAATAATCGGGACCAAACGAGAAACTCGAAAGTTAATTTCAATCCTTTTATTTAACGATTAATCGATTTCCCAGAAGAATCTAATTTTCCTTCGAGATAAACGACTTATCTAGAAATAGGATCTATAGATGATGTTTCTCCTCCCTTTTTCTCTTTTATTTTTCTTCAAACGTTTCGATCAAAAAAAGAAAAAAAAAAAAGAGGACAAAAGAAATTAAAAAAGAAAAATTATCCCATTGAAAATCGTAGTATTTCGATGATAGATCGATTTCAATAGTATCATGATATTTTTTTTTACGTTCCGATATATTTTCGAAAGATGTTGCATAGGTAAAATCAGGGCGCTATTACGTCATTTCATCGGATCATATGTAGATTTATATAAAGCGTGACCCTATGATTGTACGACAGCTTATAACGTATTATTATTGTAATAGACGTGACATATCCCCATCGATATATTCCCTAGTGAATACTTATTTGAGATTCGTTAATCTAGTTGACGTGACGATCATTTTTTCTTCTCTTTTTATCAATCATTTTCGATCCGATCGATCCGATCGATCTATTGATCGGTCAAACTTTTTTTTATTTAAAACCTTTTTTTTTATCGCGTTAAATATATAACTCGATCAGAGATAAATCGAGTTGATCTCGAGAGTATTTATCGATATAAGATTGGATATAAAAAAAAAAAAGAAAAAAATTAATTGGAATTGATTATTGACTCCCGCACAAAGTCGAACGATTAATTTACATGCAAACCTGCCAGAGCTATCGTTAAACCCGCATAATTTGCTTATAAAACACTATTCTTCTTGTCTATGATCGTTTCATTTACATGCATCTAAATTTTAGTTAATTTAAATACAAAGGATATAGGAAAACGACGTTAATAAGGGATCGTATATAACGCTTAAACGTTGCATCCAGTAGCAATATGACCTTCTTTTTTACTTTCAATAACTCGTGCGAACTTAGTTCTTTCTTGTTTGTTTTTTTTTTTTTTTCTGTTCTTTTTTCTTCACCAAGATACGTAAATCAATGTTATTTTTAAAATGAGGGTTCTTCGCAAGGATTTTATTTTTCTTTAAGACACACACGTATATATATATATATATATTTTTTTTTATTACGAAACGTACGTCGATTCGTGAAATTAATGATACTTTAAACGAAGTAACGATAGACATTTTTCATTTCTACGAGTAATACACGTAATATAGAAATTATTTATAAATTAAATATTAGTTGGTTAAATTGAGAGAAAGGGAGAACCCTTTTCTCTCATCTCGAACTCATTAAAAGTAGACGAATCTGGGTATTACATCTCGAGTAATCCCTATATTTCGATACTAATCAAAATTCTCAATTCTAACGTCTATACAGTTTCTATCAAGCGGAAAAGAAATTCTAAAAAGAAAAAAAAAAAAAATGAAAAAAAGAAAATAATAATTTCCTTATCAAATGATTTTATCACTTTTTATTATTTCTTATTTTATAAACAATGATTTTTTTTTCCTTTTTTTTTTTTTTTTCTTTTTTCTTCCTCCTTTGTAAAAACGATTCTTATTGATTACTCCGATCGCTCGTCGATTTACGTAAAACACGTTCAACGCTGTATTTGTATAGAGCCGAGTTGATCATCTTAAGTTTCTCAATTTCTTCCATCGCACTTTCGAGTTTACGAGAAGCATGGTCGTCTATTTCCGATCGAATAGATTCTTTTTCGACGTAAGAATCGAAATTTAAAATATCCGACGTGTCTCGTCCTTGTCTGATAATTTCAATGACGCTCTCCTTCGAGTTGTCTTCCAAAACCCTTTGCAAGGGTTGAATCTTTAAACTAGGCTTCAAATCGTGTATCTGAAAATTGTTGAAACGTTTAGTAAAAAATGCCGAAGTTATTTGTCCTTTGTGTCCGAAAGTCCTGAGAATCTGACGACTGGCCACATCCCAAAGATGTACTTTTTTATCCATAGAAGCGGAAAGTAGATTGTGACAATTGTTAGATACCGACAGAGAAACAACGATTGATTCGTGACCACGATAAGCGGCGCTGTCGTCGCCTTCCTCGTTTGTTCTCGATTTAACATGGTGTTCGATACCTCGTGGTGGTTCGTGTAAATTGTATTTAAAGATCACACCGTTCGTACAACCCACGAATAATTCGCTTTCTTTCGTATTCATGGTAACCGAAGTTAATGGTAGATCGAATACGAGAGTTACAAGGAGTGTACCGCCATTGAGATCGTAAATATTCGCTGTACGATCCAATGATACGGAACATAACCTCGCACGTGGAGCACAATGGCCAACGTAAAGATCTTTTACTGGCAAAGTATGATTAGAAAACGAATAAAGGGCCGTAGCTTGTTGTTCTTCGTTTATAACACGAAACAAAGACCAAACGAATATCAAACCATCTTCTCCAGCACTCACGAACATCGAACTGTCTTTGGTAAACTTTAAACAAGTCACCGTTTGATAATGACGCGTTATTATTGATAATAATCTGCCATTGCAAAACTGCCAAACGTATAGTTTTTCACTAATCGCAGCGACGATGTAAGAACCATCCGGTGTCGTCGTTAATGCGGACACTTTACCCGGCGTCGTCAATCTCATATTAGACAGTGGCCTTTGACTATTTAACGGCCATATGTGAAGTCGAGGTTTCGTTGAATCCGCACCTAATAAATAACAGTCGTTTAAAACTTGTAACGTGTGATTTCGGATAGGTGTTGCGTGCTTGTAAGTAGATAAAATAGATCCTGTATTTGGATCCCAAGCTGCTGCACTCCAATTTTCGGCGACATTATCACTCGTTATAATCACTTCCATCGCGTCTTTCTAATTGGTAGTATCTTGATATAATTCTGCGTGTAATTCTGCTGAACGAAGAATTATAAATTCTTTGGATTTTCTTCAAACGACGTATTTACTTTCATCGACCATAACCTCTTAATAGGATTTACTCAAACGCACGTGCTTTACAGAGTATAGGAGTCGCTTGTGTAACGCCGTCGATAACCACACTTTCTTTGTTATCGACTGTACACATCCGAAGATACGTATAGTTCGCTTCCCCACTTTTTTTGTGTATTTTTGTCTAATATTGTTAACTTGTATACAATAAAGGATCGTTGTTATTACGTTACGTTGAACCTCGGATGTTTATTATTCGTATTATACACATACATTGAAAACGTACTAGGAAATGAATAAAGGCATCTTCACCTTTGTGTAAACAATTACGAACGATCGATCTCGCTTGGCTTAACCTAATCAGTCTATTATAGTACCTCGACGTAACGACGTCGTAAGCTCTTCGTTTCGTTTTACTTTCGACGAAATAATTTTTATATATATATATATATATATACATATACAGAATAATATTTTATTAACGATAATATAATTATTAATGAAAGAATAATTTAGTAAGACAGTTAGGAATATCGAAATACGTTTCAATCGTTTTCTACATACGTATATCATTAAAAATTATTTCTAACGTTTTTCACGAACATATGGATCATATTAACTGTCTTGCGTAATTTTTATATACGCGTATAAATCGTTTGTAAGAATATTGCGTAATTAAACAAGACGCGCCAAAATTTGAATTGTTTCGCTATTCATCGTTTTTTATATATCATCGTTAGGCGCCAAAAGAAGCCATGACGACATACAAGAACACGTAGCTTAATTTCTTCGAATATTTTGAAGATTCTTCGCAGGAGAGGAGAAAAAGAGAGGTAGAAATTCGTTTTATTACTATTAAAGTAGAAATTATTTAAATTCTAGAACGTAGAAACATATTATTTGCGCATTGATTTGTTATCGATCGTACGTAATATACGAAATATAAATCGTGTTATCGAGCTTCTTTTGTTGAATAACGTTAAACAAGGTAACGTTTGGAAAAAATCGAGAATGACCTTGGTAAGGTGACACGAGCTATTACGATCAAGTAATAAAAGTATCGGTGCTTATATTCTACATCGTAGCAGAACGATCTCACGTTTCATGTAAATCGATTTTGAGGTTATGCCGTTGTTCTTTTGTTATTTCATTACGATGGTATCAAGTTTGGTACAGTGATATAGCGTAATTCTTCGTGTATATATAATCGTCTGAGTTAGGACACATTTAGTTGCTCTCGTCCATGGGATTTATCGATGATGAATTGCACGAAGTATCAAAACTTTGTCAAAATGTCGTCGATAGTAGCCGTATCATTTCTTGTGTGCAGACTATGGTTCGCGTCGAAATAACGTAAGTGGATATTTTCTAACGATAAATATATATCTATATATTTACATTGGGATAAATCTTTCTTTCTAATGTCCGATTAATTTGACATTGTAGGAAGACAGCGTTCAAGAAGATCGTCGTGTGCATTCAGTTTCCAGAAGATTATCCGTCCGTTCCCCTTTTAATTGAGCTTAAAAGTAAGACTTTGTCGGAGAGATTACTTGCTAAATTAACAGACGTTTGCGAAAAAGAGTGCAAAAATTTGTTGGGAAAAGCTCAGGTATCTCGTACTGCCATCTGTGATCAGTAGATAGCGTTCTTTGTATCGTTTAATGCTAAATACTCATAAAGTATCTTTCTAAAGGTATTACCGACCTTGAAGTTAATTCGTAATTTCATTGAAGAGAATCCACTTATTTGTTGTTACGATGAGATCTCATCCGTAAAAAAGTTGCTTCAAGAGCAAGACGAGTTTAAATTGAAACAGAAGAATTCCAGCATCGGATTAAGAATTCAACAAGGATTGTATTATTTTAAAGTTAAGATAGAAGTACCGAACGATTATCCAATTAGTTGCATAAAGTACGTTTAACTTTGATTTACTTTGTGCTTCTCTATCATTCTTGTACGTTGTACAATACCATTTTAGTCATATTTCAATTTAGTCTAGGAGACGTGGAGGCGAACTTTCCACCTGTACTTTCTCGTTATTTTTTGGGTCAAGGTAAAGAATTAGGTAGAAGATGCGTAGAACCACCATTGCAGACAGAAGCTCGGCAAAAATCCTTTGCACCTTCTCCCTCTTTAGAAGTCGTCATTTCCTTTCTTATAAAGTAAGTTAATTTTTTTTGCAGCGAGTATATTTAAAAGATCAATCTTTTTTGTGAGATTCATTAACGAGTTTTTATATATATATATTTTTTTTTTTTTTTTTTTACAGATCAGTAAAAACATTGCCCACAGAAAATTGTCAATTGTGCAAGATACCTTGTTTACCGGCGAATCCAAAAGAAGTAGTGACAGACGAGAAAGCAAATCTTCATGTAGAAAGATTATATTGCAGTCATTTGTTTCATTTACAATGCCTCCTAAAATTCATGAAGACACCGCCATTCCATGGTGAGTTCCATGGTTATCGATCGACGGTATCAGTGTTTTTATCAAATTTATACATTTTATCTCTCGCTAGGGGGTAAAAAATGTCCAACTTGCGGACAGCCTATTTATCATGACAAATGGGGTGTCAGTGAGAAGCTCGCAGAGGATCGTTGGGCACATGAGCAAGCGCGAGCTAGGGAATTGGCAGAGGTAGCTGACTTTTTGGAGTGAATCCTTTACCGATGTGCACAAACTTGTTGTTTATCTCTGTCCGTGGTATAGCTAGGTGAACGTTAATGAAATCAAAAATCTGATACCACAATGTATCTCTACTTTGAGGTTATAGTATTAATGAATTCTTTCCACTGAACGATTTTGATGTTACCGACCAGCAATTATTTTACATTTAATACTATAAGAGTCCATTAAATATAAGTGTTTACCGGCAGATTCATAAATCATGGCAAGTGCGATACGATGCGATCGTTCTCACGTTGACAACATTTTTTTGAAATTATAATTCGATTCGTCATTAGAATGATATTTATGAATAGATTTTAATTTCTCTTGATAAAATTGCTGATGAATACAGAAAACGCATTTCGATCGTTCGTTACATGATTTTTTAATATTTTTATTATTTTTATTATTTTTTCACATAGAAATACTTTAAAGCATCATATGTTCGCCTGCATAAGCTAGGACTTTGATATATTCGTTAATGAAGTATCTGTTGAGATATTGTTAATGTAGATTTTATTCGTTATTGCGACACTGTTTATTTTTTTTCAATGAAAATGCTCTTGAACGAGAAGATACTATACTTTTTACAACTAACTAAATAAATAAATAAATAAACATGTATTAACAGATTTAAGACACATACGAGAAATCGATTCAAAATCGATGATATTACGTACATGTATTTATATCTTTCAGCAAAACTAAGAAAGTTTATAGCTTTATATATAACTTTCTTTTTGATCTATATACATATCAGATATTTTCTGATATTATCTATATTTGGAATACGATGCTGTAACATCGACAGGTAATAGCGAAAGGAAAAACAAGTGGAAAATGAGATAATAGATTAAAAATCCATTTTTAGTACACTTGCGATATGTAAAATAATTCGAGGTGGATTCGAAGTTGGGCAGATTTGTCGAATTTAGAATATACAACGCATACATACATATATATATATGCATATTTACCTACGAGCTAGATGTGTATATATGTTTTCTTTCTCATATATAGGAAGTAGCATTTTTGCATAATAAAAAAATGAGGAAGGTCAGGGAGAAGAGACCAAAGTAGAAAACAATAGTGATAAGCCTTTGTATGTACATCATAAATAAGTACACACGTATGACCGCATACGTACTATGTTTCTCTTCCGCATGTAGAAACACGTGTATATCTCTTTGTGACCGTGGTTGTGACGTATTGATCCTCTGTACCGACTACGGTGATCCTCTTTCCATCTCTCTCCTCTCTCTTTCTTTCTCTCTCTCTCTTTCTCTTTCTCTTTCTCTTTCTCTTTCTCTCTTTCTTTCTTTCCCTTGTAATAGCTTCGCGGCCTCGTTTGTACGTACGTACCCATTTTCTTTCTTTCTTTTTTTTTTTCTATAACTTCTTCATTTCACTCTTTATCTTTTTACACATTTTAACACTTTCTTCAAAGCATTGATAACTTTTTTTATTTTTTATCCTTTTTTTTTCTTTTCTTTTCTCTTTAATCTGATTCTTTAATAAAAATTATCAATCAAATTTATCTTTCATTAAATATTTTCGTAGGAAATGTGATTAATGTTTTTTTAAAGAAACGAGAGATTGAGAGAGATGTAGAGAGAGAGAGAGAGAGAGAGAGAGAGAGAGAGAGTTAGATAGATAGATGCATCTAAATTATAATTTAATTCAATCGCAGCTGCGACCATATAGTTCAAGCTTGCTTGTTCGCACGAGTATGTGCTCTGCATTAAACTTAGTCGTAGGAGACAGCTTGGCAGACTAATTCCCGGTTATCGATTGTACGAATACGTGGAAACGCACCGCCGTGTCGTACTTAGAGGGCGGACACACTAAACGGTAACAGATCAATATGTTCTCCTCAAGAAAGAGATAAGTACGCGAAAGTTGAACGATACTTTTTCTTTTTTTCTGATTTTTTTTTCTTTTTCCGTTTTTTTTCTATCTTTTTTTTTTTTGTTTTCTCTTTTTTTATTCGAAGATAAAATTCAAGCGAGATCCAAACTTGGATCATTTGTATATATTTTCTTATCTGTAAATTCATAATTAATGCGTTTCTCGTTCGACGTTCAAAATGTTGGACTTCACGCAAGGCAAAGTGAATTATTTATAGTAAAAAATAATAATAATAATGATAAAATGTACGTTTTACGTCTCGACTTAATAATCGTATAGGTTTAATAATCTCGGGCGAAAAAAGAAAAAAAAGAAAAAGAAAATGTTTGAACATATTCGTTCGAAGTTCGAAGCGAGACGGTGTAATTGCTTTTGCGATTATTTCTATCGATCTGCTTCCTTTTTTCGTCGAAAACGAATGCTTATCTCTTATCTCGGCGTGATATCCAATTAGATACCGAGAAGGAAATGAGGAAAGAAAAAAAAATAGAAAAAAAGATAGACGGAAAGAAAGAGAGAGAAGGAAAAAAAAATAAAAATAAGAAGAAAGGAAAGAAAGAGAGAGAGAGAGAGAGAGAGAGAGAGAGAGAGAGAGAGAAAATTCCACGTATCGCGTGCAATTTCATTATTGCATCGGCATTATTAGTCCTTCGACCGTCGTGTTTGGTTTAGGGTCGATTCCTGCCGGTATATTGTTTGACTGGTCACTGCCCATGGGTTTTGTTGACGATTGCTAGGGGACCCCTTACTCCCCCTCGATCTTCTCGACGCACCTGGAGTCGTTCACACCGATTTCTTTTTAGCTTGTGAGAGTTTCTTCCTTTTCATGGAAAGTAAATCCTTTGTTGAAAAAAACTATACTTATTAGAGAAAGATTTTCGTTGAAAGTGAATTATACGTGCGCGCGCGCGTGTGTGTGTGTATGTATTCCTTAAAACGAACTTGTAATTTTCTTTTTTAATTAATCCGTGTATACACACATATATATCGAACATAAATGATAGGTGTCTTCAAAATAAAGAAATGTGTAAAAAAAATGTTCGTCGATCAATCAATAGTTCAAATATCAAAGGATTAATCAATATGAAATCGATTATCTCTATTGTTAACAGTTTTCGACGATTATATTGAGAATAAGATTTCTTGATAAGATGGATGGTTTGATTGAGAGAAAAAAATTCAGTAGGTACTTGGACGCATTCTTGAGGATTAACTATGTAACTGGGATGTCCTTGCATCTCGATAAGCAAACCTTAAGCCCGATGGGTGAACGGTATTAGAGAGAGAGAGAGAGAGAGAGAGATAGATACATAGATACATAGATAGATACATAGATAGATAGATAGATAGATAGAGAGAGAGAGAGAGAGAGAGAGAGAGAGAGAGAGAGAGAGAGAGAGAGAGAAGAGATACACCTATAATTGCACGTAGGGCAGCTTCGTCGTAACGCTTCATGGATCAATAGCTGGGAAATGGCCGGAAGCCAAGTCCGACGATGTCGTTTCGAGTTTTGCCGTTGTCATCGTACGGGACCTAAACCCCTTCTTCGTCGTGTCCCACTTGTGTTATCAACCTTACACGCATCTTTTTCCTTCATCCTTTTATTTTTCTTCCATTTCTTATTTTCCCTCTTTATCTTTCTACATTTATTTGTAGTAACGCAGGAGTTCACTCATAAGTCTCGAGCCCTTCGCAGTTTTATCGTTACGATCGACCGGTCCTTAACGGACTGTTTTAACGGGGAGAGGGAGGCAGAGAGAGAGAGAGAGAGAGAGAGAGAGAGAGAGAGAGAGAGAAAGAGAGAGAGAGAGAAAGAGAGTATCTAACGAGTACTTCGAAAGCAAGTTGAAAATATCGATCGTAACCCTTTCACTGTCACGCCCCGATTATCCTACCCGAGACTCCTCGATGTCTGCGATTTTCGATATTTTCTTTTGTCTCGGTGGTTACACTTCTCTCTCAGGAGTAATCAGTCTCGTGAGCTTTGGTAAGACATTTTCAGATGATTTCTTTCACACACGTGTGTGTGTGTGTGTATGTATCTATCTGTCTATGTATGTATGTATGTATCGACGTATGTACGTACGTATTAAAATACATATATTAAAATACGATGTATGATTTAATCCAATCTTAACATATTGAATATCGATGAAAAATTTTATTAAAATTCTTTCTCGACGGAAACATTAAAGAATTTTCGATCGATCGAACGAAGAAAGAGGAAACTCATCGGTTGGATAATTTGTTAAATAATCGAACGATCGTACATCCCAACGATATCAAAGTTTTTTCATCTGCTTCTCGTAGAAATTTTCTGTATGTGTTATACGTGTATATATATATATATATATATATATATATATATATATACACGTATATATATGTACGTATATATGCGTATTACGAAGGATCGGCGGCTTCGTAGTACGATTCGTGGTACGCAGCATGCGCACCGCGGGACGCCATTTATCCGAGGATCTCTAAATACCCCTGAGGGTCGCTATCAAAGCACCCTCCTGGCGAGTATTGCGGAATCGTCGTATAAAGGATCGCCGATCCGATGGCATGGATCGGATATTGTTTGCATTTCCCTTTTCTTACTTTGCTTCTCCTCCCAGGAACGATGTGATTCATTTCTGTTCGATTTCAATCTTGCTTTTTGTGCGGTGAGGTAAGGGGAGGATGTGATGTATCTTTGTGATAAAATAATATTACCTACTTGTTAATAGAAATTTGTTGTTGTTTTTTTTTTTTTTTTTTTTTTATCTTCGAAGATTATTGCGGAAAAACTTGAAGATTGATTTTTCTTCTATATTAGGATATTTTTCACTCGATGCGATAATATAAATAATAATAATAATAATAATAATAATAATAATAATAATAATAAGAATAATAATAAAAATGAAAAAAAAAATAATTGTCTTTTTCTAGGTATTAGATTATAAAGTAATAAAGGATTAATTTGACCTCTGTGTGTAACAATTTTCAAGGATTAATTTTCTTGAAAATATATCGCGTGTCGTTCGTGAAAATACGAAAATAAATATAATCGGATTCTATTCGATCTCAGCTCGATCGACTCACGTTTCTCCTTAAAACTAACGTCTAATCGCATGAAACATTGTGCCAGCAATGTAACGTTTAACCCACGCTCGAGGAAGCGAACAGACCGATGGAATAAATTTCGTCGTGGTAAAGGTAAGGGCGCACGCGAGCCGGCCATCCGACGAAGAAAGTCTTATCCTATGGATCTGGCTCACTCAAAAGAGTAGAGGTATATAAAAGCAGAGAGAAAGAGAGAGGGAGAGAAAGAAAGAGACGTAGATAGATAGATAGAGAGAGAGAGAGAGAGAGAGTGAAAAGGGCATGTTCATAGTAGTGGCGCGTGCCACAACAACGAAGAGGAGGGCTGTCCTACGGTCAAAAAGGGCTCCCCTCTTATTTTTCGGAAGAAGACGAGCCACCGTTTATTCCTTTCAAGTCTACGCAAGGGACCATGGTATCACCTCCCAACAGAGACTAACGGGCATCGTAAATGGCCCATAAAGACAGATGCCCTGCATGTATTTTTCTTATGTTCTATGTTCTTGCTTAGTTGATATGAACGATCTCGCGACAATCAGTGATGAGATACTATTCCTGAGATTGACGTGGAAAATATACGTGAAATTTTTCATTGAATCCTTATTTCATTGTACTTGTATCGATTTCTTTTCTTTTTCATTTTTTTTTTATTTTTTGGAGAAGATTGGGCGATAATTATTAGGCTCATTAAATCGTGTTACGTAAAAGGATTCTTTGTAGGCTTCGTATTATGGAAAAAAAAAAAACTAGTAAATTTTAGAAGAGAAGTGGGATATTAGGAAAGGGGAGTAGACGAGAACCACACAACAAGTTGCAACCACCTGGCGAGGTAGCTCGGTCAGCCAGTGTCCTCCAGGTGCTCTCGAAACCCCCAGCCACGGACTGCTTACCTCCTGACGCGATACAGTCGCCATTAGTAAAAAATCGAGGGCACCTCTTGGTTGAAACGAAAAGTAATCGGTATGGTAAGAGAGTTAGGGAAGAAGGGAAATTCTGTAAAGTGGTTGTTGGATCGAGGAACGGGGTTACGTTTGACTTGCCAAAAGGGTAAGAAAAGGACCTGATCGAAGATTTTGTAGGTCGCGAAGGTCGACCGAGACTTCCGCAGTGATCGCATCATTTTCAAGGCGATAAAGAATATCCGGTATGAGCCATTAAAGGGGGTTGGTGGTTAGGATTGCGTCTAATTTTTTTTTCTACTCTTTTTTCATCGATTTACGTAGAGAGATGTATGATGAACTGGTACGTAGAGTCGAATAGGTAGGACACAGGAACACGTGTTCTTGACGAAGACGAAGAAAACGGATGCAAAGAGGAAGATGAAGACGAAGACGAAGATGAAGACGAAGACGAGGAAGAAGAAGAAGAGGAAGAGGAAGAAGAAGAGGAATAACATAGAGCGTCAGGCTGTCGCGCCGGCGGCGCACGACGTCGACGCCGACGCCGCCGTCGGCGCGTATAACGCCAGCGGGCAAAAGCGCGTTACCCCCAGTCGGTGGAGCGAGAGAGTCGCGACTAGCAGACGAGCGAGAGCTCGTGGTGACGGATAATAAAAAGAAAAAGAAAAGAGAGAGAGAGAGGGAGGGAGGGAGACAGACGTCGAGGACAGGCCAATATTAGCAAATATAGAAAAGAGAGGTAAAGCGAGAGAGGGAGAGAGAGAGAGAGAGAGAGAGAGAGAGAGAGGGAAAGAGGAATAGAGTACTTTTGGATAGTTTATCTAGTGTAAAGGACACGGAACTGATTGGACAGTAGGCAATACCGTATACCAGAGGTACTCGATGCGCCGGTGCACCACCACCACCACCACTAGTATCAGCACCACCACCACCACCGCCAGCACCACCACCACCACCGCCACCACCACCGCCAGTACAACCACCACCACTATCATCAGCAGCAGCAGCAAGCGAGCACGATCAGCATCGTAGCCACTGGCAGCACCGCCGTCGCGAGTCGCAGTCGCCACCGGCGCCACTACCGCCTCTACCACCGCCTCTATAACCACCGCTCTTGGCAGTAGAGCCTCGCAGAGACGTCCACCTCGTGGTCGTCGGCACTTCCTAGCGGACGGTGCTGGTGTCCGGGTGGGTTCTAGGACGTGCGTTAGATCGAAGCAAAGAGAGAGAGGGAGAGCGAGAGAGAGAGAGAGAGAGAGAGAGAGAGAGAGAGAGAGAGAGAGAGAGAGAGAAGGTTGACAGTAGAATAGAAGATTAAGAGAAAGAGGAAAAGTCGGTGGTGGAAAAGGGAAAAGAGAAAGAAGCGATAGTAGGGGGTTGAGTCGAGCAGCGAGTCTTGCTCCCTTAGACGTCGCACACACGCGTACCGATGCGCATCGTCGTTCGTCGTGCTCGGCGCTAAGGTTTTGCGGCGCGCGCGATATTTCGTTTGGAGGGTTTCTTCCCTCCTCTCGGGAGTGCCGTCGACGGTTTTCTCGCGCGGGCTGCCGGCGAGGTAGGAGGTGGCGCGGAGGGCGATCGCAGGGTCGTCGTCCTTGTCATCCGCAGCGGCAGCAAGAGGAGGAGGAGGAGGAGGAGGAAGAGAAAGAGGAAGAGAGGAAGAGGAGGGTCCATCGGTCGAAGTGACGGTGCATGGTGAAGTGTCGCGAGCGGAGCGGTGTCGTCTCGTCGAGGAGTCGGAGGGGAGGAGGAGGAGGAGGTGGTGGAGGAGGAGGAGGAGGAGGTGGCGAAAGTAGGCGAGAGAGTAGTCGCAGGGGTAAGGATAAGGGTGGTATCGGGCCGAGCCAAAGCCGCGAGTCGTCGTGGTGATGCCTCGCATCGGCGGGTCCTCCAGGTCGCAGGGTGTCGTCGCAGGTGCGCTCGAGTCGCGCTCGCCCTCACCGACGACGCGGATACGCTGACGAGTGCAGCCCACGGTGGCACGGCAGTCGTCGTCGCTCCTGCAGGCCATGTATTACGGCCCGGTAATCGACCCTACCGGCAGCAGCTGCAGTGCCAGCGACCACCACCGGCGGCAACGCGACCACCACCATCACCACCACTACGATCACCATCAACGGCAACAGCACCAACACCAACGTCATCATCGTCGTCAATATCATCATCATCGTCATCATCGGCATCGCCATCGACTCCTTCCGAGTCCTGCCACAGATTCGGACAGCACGGAGGACGAGCCGGCTTACGTCCTGTTACTTCGTTCGCCCAGAAGACCAGCTGCTGTCTCCTGCTGTCACGCAGCAAGGAGACCGGGCAGAAGACGACGCGACGGTGGACATGCCGTCAGGATATTCCTCGTCGCCACCGCCGCTGCCTTCCTCGCCCTCGCCGTCTCACCGGGTAAGTTCGATCATCTTCGAGTAACTACTAGTAATTACTATCTACTAGTAATCACGTATTTACTTTTACTACGTCTATCTCTTTGACATATCAAAAGCAATGCACTACTTCGTTATCCTCGGAGTCGTATGTTAATTCGACCACTTTGGCGCCTGCAACGTGTCCACTCGAGTATGTACGCGGACACGTGTATCGTCGAAAGCCTCGAGAAAGAGAGAAATAGAGAAGGAGAGAGAGAGAGAAAAGAGAATTCCTCGATAATATTTATTCCTCTCTTACTCTCTCTTTCATCGAGGGTGGTCCTTCTCGAGAGTTTACGAGGAACGATTGAGAAAAAAGCACAGAGTTCGATCATTCATTCTCGATTAGCCTTCGTTCTTAACATTCGACGATACTTGAAATTCATCTTCTCGAAGAGTGTCTATAGAACTTTTTCATCTAGTAGGTCGTTAAGATCGTTTCTTTGAGAGATATACTCGCGAAGAGCGTCGCTTGATATCGTGAAGGATCTTCTCCTGGCAAGGTCACGAAAGTGTGAAAACGTTGTGCAGCGGGGGATACGTGACGCATTGCGTCAAAATCAAATGACGAAGGACGAAGAAAAAGAGAGGAGGCTGTACGAATGTGGGTTCGTTTCTCTGACCTCTCTCTCTCTTTCTCTCTCTCTCTCTCTCTCTCTCTTTCTTTCTTTCTTTCTCTTTCTACAGTTGACTTTTCCTTCTCTCTTACTCTCGTCTCCAAGGTCGAACCTACGACCGGGAATCTGTAAGTACTTACATATTTCGTTCTCGAATCGGAAGATGGATCGAAATCGGATCGCTTTATCGAATGATAAAGCACGAGAGCGATAGAACGGATGATAAGAGAGGAAGAAAAAGGAGAAGAAGAAAAAGAAGGAAAAGAAGCAGAAGAAGAAGTGGCGAAAGAAAGAAAAAGAAAATACACGAGGTATCTTTTGTGGTTGATAATCTCGTCGTTAAGAACAAGCAATATCGCGAGAGCTTTTTTCAAGGATGTCGATGATAGAGACAGAGAGAGAGAGAGAGAGAGAGAGAGAGAGAAAGAGAAAATGAGAGAGAGAGAGATAAAGAAGATCAAAGGAAATCGAAAAATAATTTTGTCTGATTTACGTGGGGGAAGACACTCGAGTCGATGGCGTGATGTGCCATTAAAACGTCGTCGTTGCAGTTAATACTCGAGTAAGATACTTCTCCTCCTTCTCCTCCTTCTCTTCCTCCTTCTTCTTTTTCTTCTTCTTCTTCTTCAGCTTCCTCTTGCGATCCCCGTAACTCGGATCCGGTCGAAACGTGGCGTGTGGCCCGTAGACACGGTCGAGCCGCACCCACGCGCGCTATTTATCTCGTCGTTTGCCGAAGCCGAGTGCCAAGAGTATATTTTTTCGCATGCTCTCTCTCTCTCTCTTTCTCTCTTTTTTTTATTTATATATCCCTTTCTCTCTCTCTCTCTCTCTCTCTCTCTCTCTCTCTCTCTTTCTGATTCTCATACTCATTCTCATTCTCATTCTCGCTCTCACTCTCACTTTACGCGTTCGTTCGTTCGTTCGTTCGTTCGTTCGCTCGTTCGCTCGTTGGTTTGTTTCTTTCGTCTCGTCTCTTCTCTCTGTCTCTCTTTCTCTGAAAATTACGAGCCACGCGACGGAATCGTATCGAAGGAAACGATGGTGCCACTTCTTAAATTTAGATACTTTCAAAGGGAAACTAAATCCCGTCGAGACGCGAGGCCGCTCGTCTCCTTTAGACGGAGACGCATATTATAATCGACTCACCGTCTTTGATTGAGGTCTTTTTTGGGAAACTGATTTTTCTTTTCTTTTTTTTTTTTTTACGTCTTCTCGAATGTTTCTGTTAAATCACTTTTTTCCTTCCTTTCTCATTTTTTTTTATCTCGATAGATGAGAGAGAGAGAGAGAGAGAGAGAGAGAGAGAGAGAGAGAGAAAGGGAGAGAACAAGTACGATCTTTTTCCTCAAATAAAAAAAAATATATATATATAAAATATCCTGACTCGAAGAGAATAGTCGCGAATCATTCGCCCCATCCTCGTTTCCTTCGACGCGTGAAAATCATTTTTGAAAACGATATTTCATCATTGGATGGAAATATCCTTCTATTTTTTGGATTACATCATTCAGGGAATATAGCGCGAGAGATTGTCGGGATGGAGTTAAAGTTTATTGAAATCCATCACCTAGAGAACGGAATAAATCAAATTTACCCAAGCAAACGTTAGATTGCGAATTATACTAGAAAAAAAAAAGAAAAAAAAAAGGAAAAAGAAAACGACAGAGATAGATAGAGATAGAAATAGTAGAGATAGATTCACCGAATATAGTTCAGAAAATATAGTTTTCGTGATCGGAAGGTCGAACAATTCGTAGGCAGTAATTCTCTTTGGTCGAGGGTGAGTCAGACTCCGTTATCATCCCCTACCTCCCTCTCTCACCCTCTCACTCTTCCCTTTTTCTTCACCCTCTATATCTCCTTCTTCGTTCCTTCTTCGCACAGAACGCAAGTATAGTATTTCGATTTTATCCTGATATATCTATATGGGTATACGTATATATCACAGATATTTATGCACAAAGTCAATACGTATTTATTAATTTCGAAAATAATTTTTTAGAGGAAATTAATTTTTTTTTTTTTTGTAATTTAATCGAAGAAAATCATTTGAGTGATCGACGATTTGAGAAATGTTCGTAGATGAAAAATCTTTTAGGTGACAAATTAGAGAAAAAGAGAGAGAGAGAGAGAGAGAGAGAGAGAGAGAGAGAGAGAGAGAGAGAGAGAGAGAGATTTGTTAGACCCCCAAAGAGGTTTAAACGACGATTAATATAACGGATTGAGAGAAATAATCTCCTTATGAGGGTCATCATAATTAGTATACCCGAAGAATCGTTCGTTTCTCGCCCGTTTCTTCTCATGGAGAAAGATTACAAAGGGTTTCCTTGAGATTGCAATTGTTCAAGTGAGAGAAACAGAGAGAAACAGAGAGAGAGAGAGAGAGAGAAATAGAGAGAGATTGAGATAGAAGAAGACGCGAACTCTCTCGCTGAACGTCCGAGTGACTCACGAACGTTCAAAGTAACGTTTCACGTTCCAATTTTAACCGAAGCCGAATAGATGGATTGTCTTTGGCGCCAGTGTACGCGCATATAAGTGCGTAAAAATAGCTAAGTGTCCGCTGGTAATTGAGCTATAGCGAACTATTTCTGGGGAGGGTGCGAGCTTTTCGAAAAGAAGAAGAAGGAAAGTGAGAGAGAAAGATAGAGATAGATAGAGATAGAGAGAATAGAAAAAGAAGAAAAAGAAAAAGAAGAAAAAGAAGAAGAAGAAGGAAGAACAAATCGTTACGAGCACTGCGATACATACCTACTCTTTGACATTTGTAATTTTCTTTTCTTTTCTTTTTTTTTTTTATTATTATTATTATTATTTTTTTTAATTTTATTTTCTCGATCTTATTTTCTTTTTTTTTTTATCTTCCTATCGTCGACGCATTTTCTTTACCATACAGATCGATTCTCTCGAGAGAAAAATAAAAATTTCTTTTCGGCTTCGACGCGACGTTTCTTCTTTATCTCTCGACGGAGTTATCCTAGACGACGGGCTCGTAAACGATCCGACCGTACACGTTTACGAATAGTGGATCTTAAAGTACGGATATATATATATATATATATATATATATATATATATATTTTTACTCGATTTTCTTGGAGTTTCCAGTTAAAATTTTTTGTAATCTTTTAGAATCCATATCTCTCTGCTATCGAATAATAATTCGATCGTTAGCAAAATATCTTTCCTTTCTTTTATTCAATATTCTCAAATATTATAATACAACGACGTTGAGTACAAAAATGGAAGAATAAGAGAAAGAGAAAGAAGAAGAAAAAGAAAAAGAGAACAAGCTCTCTTATTCGTTATAGAGGAAGAAGAAGAAGAAGAAGAAGAAGAAGAAGAAGAAGAAGAAGAAGAAGAAGAAAAAGAAGAAGAAGAGAAAGAGAAAAGCATACGAAAGAAGTAACACGGTGAAGAGAACTCGAGCCGAGCAGGAGCATTACGTGACTAAATTGCGTTTCCCGTAAGTGTACTCGGATGAGACGGCACTGTCCCGGGGGTTTCGAGGTTTTTGGGGTTGGCATGACGTGCTACTCTTCCACCCTCTTTCGTCCCCCTTAGGTGTATGTACCCTTCACTCACGCACACGCATGCACTTCACCAAGGCGAACAACAACCGTAGAGAAGCCGCACACACGCTTCCCACGGCATGATTCTAGAACTTTTCCTGGCCCTTTTGCTTCTTTCCCTTTTTCATCTCACTCTCTTTCCCCTCCCTCTCTTCTTCCATCTCTCTCTCTCTTTCTTTCTTTCTCTCTATGTATCCCCCATCTTTCAGTCGCGTTCTTATTGCCATCCAAAGAAAAAAAAAAAAAAAAAAAAAGAAAAATTCATCGTCATCCTGTAAATATAATTTATCTCGACGATTCATCCTCGATATTTCGATATTTTCGATATTTCGATCGAATCTTATAGTTCTTTTTTCTTTTTTCTTTTTCTCTTTTTTTTTTTCACAAGATTGAGAAGAGAAATATTTTGTCAATTGTCTTTAGAATTCACCTGTGTATCTTACTTCATCTTTTTTCCTTTTTTTTTCTTTTATCATCAGACATTTCCTTCTTCCTCGCATATATCGCTCGCGTAGAATAAATATTATACACATACATACATACATACATACATACATACATACATACATACATGCTTCGTACCTTCGACGAAAATATCTCGAATCTCCGAAAAGATTTGACGATTACGTACCTACTTCTCTAAAGGATTTCGAAGCCGGTGCGTTTCACCGTGAGTTTTATTTATCGATTTACTTAAGTTACTTTAGAACGAATTGTTATTCAACAAGACAAGACCGAGTATCGTTCCTTCCCCCGACTCATCTCACCCTGATCTTACCTCATCCCAAAGGACGAAGATAAAATACGATATCTTCGATTCTTCTTGGTTGTCACGTTCGACAAATATTCGCGATTCGTTTGGTGAGAAAAAAGAGGAAAGAAAAAGAAGCGAAAGGTGGATGGAAAGAGGTGGTGGGGTAGGGGGAGGGGGAGGCGAGGGGGTAGAGGGACGGGGTGAAATGAGAAAGGGAGAAAAAGGAGGGTGGACGTCTCTTAAAAAAGATCTTACGACGTATCGTATTATATTAACGACGATTGACGTATTATATTAACATACATGCATACGTACATAACATACGTACATAACATACATACATACATATATACATACATACATAACATCGGCATATATCGTAATACTATACGTATTATATATTATTTCATCGAAATCGTTGAAACCTTTCTTCCTTCCTTCCTTCTTTCCTTCGTTCGTCCGTCCGTCCGTCGTTCGTTCATCATGCGGAAATTCATCTCGTATTTTTTATCGCACGCGTGCACCACCTCGATCCAATTACGTCGACGAACTCGAACTCGACGATATAACGATTCTACCTTAGATAATTTTCGTTGGAATTTCAACGTTTATCCTTACGCTAATGACGTAAAGAGAAACGCACGATATAACGATCACCCGATGTCACTGATTTTTTTGTTGAGCAATCATAAATATATATATATATATATATATATATATATATATATATATATCTTCTCATTCATAAAAATGGTTAGTAGTTTTTGAAACGAGAGATTCTCCTTATCTGTACACACACACACGTGTATGTATGTATGCGTATGTATACTCGTAAAAGAACTTCGAAAGATATTGGATTTGAAGAGAAAAGAAAGATCGTTCTACCTGTCGTTCCTACACCAATACGTATATATAATCAAAAAGAAAGAAGAAAAAAAAAAGAAAAAGAAAAAGAAAAAAAAACGAGAAAAGGAAATAGAAAGAAATGGATCGGTTTTCGATCTCGGGATCCATTCATTCATTCTCTCTTACTCTCTTCGAGAACCACTTGGATTCCCCTTCGCTGCTCTAGGTCATTCGATGACGATGACCTAAATCGGTTAAAACGACCTACGCTCCTCGTGCGACGCGTGGCACGATCAAGTGGAATCGAATTTTTCTTTCACGTTTCCCGACGTTAAAATAGCATTACTCGAGAACTGCAACCTTTCTATACGTATATTTTCTTTTTCTATCTCTCTCTGTTTCTCTTTTTCTTTCTCTTTTTTTTCTTTTTTTCTTTTTTTTTTTTTTTTAGAATCGCATTAATTCGCTCGATAAAGCGATAACGTCGTAATCGTTCCGTAAAACTCGTTTAGCATTCAACCGTAGACCACAACGTACATATATACATACATACATATATACATACATGCATCTATACAATCGTCGATCGTATTTTCATTCGTCAAATGGATATTGCCGGCAATTTGCTACTCTAATCGTATTAATTTTCTCGCTTGAAGCTAAACGCGGTGAGTATGTGTGAGAGAGAAAGGAGAGAGAGAGAGAGAGAGAGAGAGAGAGAGAGAGAGAAAGACGGACTCTCTATTTCTCTATAGATAACAACGAGCGCCATTGTTATGTGAACGTTCGAATAAATTAATATCGTTCATTATTATGGTGATGAAATAGCAAATTGGCTTACTATTAATTGGTATTACCCAACTGATTCTAATTGAAAAGTATTCTTTATTTATTTGACTAAATGACGGGAGTGTATTAAAAAAAAAAAAAAAAAAAGAAAAGAAAGATACAAGAATACGAATTTGTTTGCAAATTATCGATAAAGATAATTCTTTCTTTCTCGTATAAACAAGAGGACACCTGCGACTAAAACGTGCCAATGTGGTAGACCTATCGTAGGTTACTTTAAACAATTAAAAAAAAAAAAAAAAGAAGAAAGAAAAAAGAAGATAGGACGAAAAACGAGGAAACACGATGGCGATCGCGTGGCTTTGGTCTAACTAAGCAGCTGCCGTCACGGCTGGTGCTTCGAGCATGTGCTCGCTCAGCGTTCGGTATTTTCTACATCCTCGTTTGACGTGTTATAGTAGTAAACTTCGTTTCAGGCCAACTGGAACGTTACGTAAACTACACTCTGAAAAGGATCGAATTATTTGTTAAACGTAATTGGATATATCTGCTTTAAGGATATAGCAAGCAAGGACGACATTTTTCGTACTTTTACTTGTTTCTTTTTTAAATCGGATTTGGATTAACGTAGTTTTAGATTATTATTATTATTATTATTATTATTATTATTATTATTATTATTATTATTATTATTATATAAACATTTAATATCAATAATATTTGTTAATCGATCTTTCAATGTTATACAAATTTGTATGCGATTCATAAAAATTACTAGAGATCCTAATAAATTTCTAAACGAGAAACGTATGTATTATACATACATGAGAGATAAGAAAAAGAAAAAAAAAAATACAGAGAGAATAGGTTAGGAGCGATTAGTCAAGTTACACTCTAGACCGATTGATCAAAGATATCATCTCAATTTCGTAATTGCTAGTCGACGTAATAGCAAACGTTAGTTCTTCAAAGGTTCTCTCTGTTTCTCTTACACACAGTCCTTCTCCGTTGTGCCATTGATTGCGCTTTCATTTCCTCAGGTGGAAACGTTAATGCGGACGTTCGTGGAATCGACTCGAGGATGGTCGAGTAATACTGATTCAGAAGCAAAGCCGTAGGGTGAAAAGGGGGAGGGTCGTAGGTTGGCATATACGAATCGTGACGTTCCCTGAACGTTGTTGGTGCTTGTTGCGACGATGACGGTGGCTTTCCCGGTTGAGTTCGTGGCGTGTTAAAGGCAGCAAACGTGTGGTGTGTAGTCGTCGTGCTCCTCCTTCTTGGTCGCTCGTGCCTCCGAGCGGAGGAGGGCGCCTCGCTCGGGAGGGTTGCATAATGCAGAGAGAGCATCGAGCGGGTAGGGCGTTGACTTTGTGCGGTAGTGCTCATTCCTTACACCTTTTGTCGACCTAACTTTTTTGAGTGGTATTATGTCGCGGATCAACTTTAATTCCGATCGTTCGTTCTTTTTCTTTCTTTTCTTAACGATCATCAAGGATCGTCGACAAAGGCGCATTGACCTTTTGTTGATCTTTTATTTTGTTTGACAAAAAAAAAAAAAAATGATAAAAAAGACATTTTTACGATCTTTCGATGGAAACAATTTTCTTCTCTTTGTTTCCCTTCTCTACCTCCATTGATTAATTTGCATACTCATTGAAAAATAAATATCATGGGATTCGAACTGATCCTTCTATCCGAGTCTTACAAATCTCCTCCGAAATCTCACAAATCTATAACGTCGTAATATCCTGGATCGCTAGCTATCGGTATCGATGGATTCTCGTACGATTCCGTTAGGACACGATTCCGGATAGGTATACTATATCGATAGGTTGCTAAGCTCGACGGAGAGGAGAGGGTGACCAACGTGCGGTTTTGTCGGCCGCGAGAGGGTTGCATAACGTAAACGAGGAACACAGGCCGTGGCAGGGCGTTGACTTCGATCCACGGAGCTTACAAATCGCCTTTGATCCGCCTTGAATCAGACGAGATATATCACGTTTCACGGCGTGTGACACGGTCTTAAGGAGAACGAGGTTGTTACGATGCTTCTTTCTAAGGGAGGAGGGGATGAAACGGGTGAGAGGATTGTACGGCGAACCCTCTTCTACTCGACGAATAGATCGATCGTAGTATACTCGTCGTCCTGATCATCGTTCCTGATTATCGAATGAAAAAAAGAAAAACGAAAAAAAAAAAAACAAAGAAAAGGAAATAGAAAGGAGGACAAAGTTGTATCGAAAATTTCGTTGTACATAGAAATAGGAATTTTTTGTCTTCTCTTTTTTCTTTTTCCTCCCTCCGCCTCGCGTCTATGGGATTAGCTAGTAACCGAGCGACAGTCGATCTAACACGACAGTGGTCGCACGACAATTTCGTCGGTTCACACGGTGTGTACGAAATGGCCAATACGAACGGTGACATCACGAGCGAGGAATTTGACCGAGAGACTTCTAGGTGTTAACCAATATACGGTCGACGATATGATTTGCCGCGCGATTTGTGGGCTTCTATTATATATACCGCCAAATAAAGTCGACTAATATATATGTATGTATGTGTATATATATATATATATATTATTTCATTTAAGAAGTCACTGGCAGTCGGTCTTCCTCGAAAAGACGTGCCTATCGTTCGTATAAAATTCCGTTGTTGATATCAATAAGTAATATGACATCCAAAGAGGACGTACGTATATACACATATGCCATAATATATGAGGGAGGAGGGAGAAGGGGCAGGGGGAGGGAAGGGGGTCGGTCCGTTAGCAAAGGTCGATTGTCTCTTTGATACGTTCCCGTACTCTTTCAATTCGGACTCCGTAGTTCGGCTCTATCGATTGCGATTCTAGCCGATGATTCTACTTACGTCTTTTTAATCGTTCCACGAGACGTCTCGCATCGTACTTGACCCCTTCTGCTTAATGGTCGGCAATCAAAAAATAATATTTCATTGAATACGAAAGAAAAAAGAAATGTATTTTTTGCTTCGTTTAAAATGAAAGAAAAATAAATAAATATATATATATATAATATATTTATTCATAGATGTTATAATGTCAAATTTTCCTTTCGTTATTCTCTCTCTCTCTCTCTCTCTCTCTCTCTCTCTCTCTCTCTCTCATTTATTGCACGCGCAGTTCAATTCAAAGAGTACAGAGAGAGAGAGAGAGAGAGAGAGAGAGAGAGAGAGAGAGAGAGAGAGAGAGACGAAAAAGCTTTTGAATTACACGGCGCGTTTGACGAAGCAACGAGCCGCGCATTAACGCGACCACCGTTCAAGCAATAAACGTTTATCGGTCGGCGTTGGACCACCACCGTTGCTTTTCGATCTTGATTGATTCAATTGGGATTATCAGAAAGGCATGCATCGAAAAGGGATAGAATCCGATTGAAACACAATTTTGTTTCTGAGAACGTTCATCATCATCATCATCATCATCATCATCATCATCATCATCATCATCATCAATGTCATCATCATCATCATCATTATCATCGTCGTCGTCGTCGTCGTCGTCATATTGGTTTTTCTAAGGATATTAAAGCAAAAAAAAAAAAAAAGAAGAAGAGAAAAGAAAAAAAGAAAAAAGAAAGGAAGAAAGAGAAGCAGGTGACCTCCTGGCCCCTTCCGTTCTCTCTCTCTCTCTCTCTCTCTCTCTTTCTCTCTGCACCCTTCCGGCCCTCCTATCTACGCCCTCCTTCTCTTTCTCTCTCTCTCTCTCTTCTTTCTCTGCCCCACCCACGACGCAAACCCCTGCCTTTTCTCGGGGGTTCATCGATCGCCCCCAATCACCCACACCTGCCATCTTGCTCTTTTCCTATCCTCTTAAAATCGGAAAGCTCGATTTATCCTTCTCTCTTTTTACTTTTTTTTTCATTCTCTCTTCCTTTCTCTCTTTCTCTCTTTATCTTTATTTATATATCTTTATCTCTCACTCTCTCTCTCTCTCTCTCTCTTTATCTGTTTGTCTATCTCTCTCTTTTTCTCTCTTTTTTTATTTCTTTCTCTTTTATTCCGAAATTATTAACTTCAAAATTATGAACTAACAAAATCTAATCCAGTTCGAAAACAAGTTTGTACTTTTCTGATTTCAGTAATTTGTTTTTCGGATTAGTAGTTTGATACGATAGAAGGATGCAATGCCACGTTTGATTCTTGATCGATATCTGTTAATTAGCTTTCCCGATAATCGCTTTTGTTAAGCGGCTTAGAGAGAATTTGGATAATATAGATATCTACACCTCTCTCTCTCTCTCTCTCTCTATATATATATATATATATATATATATATATATATATATATATTCTGCTGAAATAAAGCTTAATCCGGACGTTCAACTTTTACCCTTTTCGCTTTGGCACGCAAATCGTATAACGTAATCTTCCCTTTCTTTGGTTGGAAAAATTCACTTAACGAGTTTTCGAAGTTCGTACAAACTGTTAATTAATTCCTCATCTCTTATATGCATTATTAGATTAGAAGTATATCTAAAATATGTTTAGAAAAAAAGAAAAAGAAAAAACATTGAAATCGAAAAGAAAAGAAACGAAAAGAAAGAAGAAACATGGCGCTTAAAACGATCGTTAACGCATGCGTTAATTTTTTGCGAAAAGCAAAGAAATTAATTTTACTTCTCTCTCCTTCTAAAGAAAAAAAAAAAAAACAGAAAAATAAAACATAAAAAATAAGAAATAATAAATAATTTTAGAATCGTTCCTTTTTCTATTGAAGGATAGAAAGAACAATTTTACATTATCAATTCATGAATTTTTTTCTTCTAATATATCATGTATACATAAAATGAAAATTTTGAAAGAAAAAGGCGATCGTTGGAAACGAACGATACGAAGGACCGTCGACGATTCTACTTCGTAGTTCGTAGGAAAAGAATTGGGTTGGAATGGAGTGGCACTTCGAATGCCGAGCGCACCGCTCGTCGCGTCGTCTCTCTCTCTCTCTCTCTCTCTCTCTCTCTCTCTCTCTTTCTCTCTCTTTCTCTCTCTCTAACTAACTAACTCAGATAGCACCGCAAAGTAACAGAAGTCAATGAGTAAGATGGTTGAAATTCGCGGAGTTGCCCGCGACCATGACCTTACCGAACGAATCAACGTTTCTTTTATATGTGTGCGTTCGCGTTCTCGTTTTTGAGTTCGCTCTAGTAGGAAGGACAGTACGTGGCTTTTTTTTCATTTTTTTTTTTTTTATATATATTTTCTTTTGAAATATCATTATCTTATTTTTCTCTTTTTAGTCAGACAAATAATATTTATCTTGTAACAAGATACTTGTTACAACTGTACAATTTTATTTTCCAAGTTAAGGAAGATTTTAATAATCGAAACTTGTCGCTTATCTCGTTGGATTGCTTGCAATTTTCACATTGCCTACAGATTGATAATCGTATCACGTTTACTTGTAGAAATCGGTCATCGATGGGAGAACAAAAGGGATACCGCACTAACCTACGAAGGAAATTTGATTGTCAAACGAGTGCTTTGCATCATGACTGACAAGTATTATACATACATACATACGTATATATATGCATACATGCATATATGCATACATACATACATACATACATACATACATACCTATGCGAGTTTGTATTTCGCGCGATGGTTGGCTGACCTGGATTAAGAGAACGCGGAGACCAGGGGAGGCAGAATATTCTAATCAATTTGAATTAACGTGACATCTGACGAACATTTCGTACGTTTCCTAGAACAAAACAGACAACTGTCGTAAATCGAAATAGACGATGCAAGTCTGACGATTAATAAACATCGATCGAGTTATCGATACGTGTTTCTTGATAGTCCAAACTTTATTACACCTTTTTCTCATATTTATTTTTTCTTATTTAAATGGAAACGTCTGACTAAACTCTGCTCTGTTATAAACTATTTGAAAATGTTAAACGACGTATTTACAAAACGTTCAAGCGGCACTGGAGTAGGGCAATCTATTTAATGAATATTCAGAAGAGGGTACAAGCATCGATCCATTCAGCGATTTTATAGTCGTCGACTAAATTCCTTCGTCTTATCACGAAGAGAAAAGCGAGACGCTTTCTTATAAATATTCATCGATACGAAAACTTTGCGTTTCTTTTGTGTAACGATGTTACGTGAGTTCTTTATTTCTATCTTTTCTTTTTTCCTTCTTTCGTTTTATCGATCGACGATAGCACAATCTCAATATAAAAATAACACACACACACCCACCTGTACGCACATGCACATATGCGTGTGTGCGTAAAATAAAATAATATATAAATATATTATATATACAAATATAAACATACGCGTCGCTTAGATCGGAAGCAAAAGGATTTCTTCGATTCAAAATTCGACAGCATATATTAACGGAACACCCTGTATATGGCTCGTGTCCGTCACGGTACGACGGATAGGTCGACGGATACGGCGCACGCAATTTTCTAGGTCGACACGACGCAGCAGGGAAGGTCAGGATTGGTTCAAGTCCAAGCGAGTGCTCGCCTTTTCCACGTCGGCTCGATGCTCTCGGCTCGTCGACCAAAGCCTACCTCCCTCATTTTCCCTCTCTTTCTCTCTCTCTCTCTCTCTCTCTCTCTCTCTCTCTCTTTCTCTCTCTCTCTCTCTGTTTCTCTGTTTCTCTACTTGTTCGTTTCTATAATTAGCGAATTTCCACGAAATGTTCGTGGAATTCGCTAGAAACAGAAACGTCGTCTCTCAAAGTCCCTTATCTTCAACGAGTTTATGCGACACGTGCTGAATCTTTCAATTGAAAGATTTTCGCAGGGTCAATCCTTTTTTTTTAATTTTTATTTGTCTTTCTTTGTTCTTCCTAATTTTCTTTTTCTTTTCTTTTCTTTTCTTTTCTTTTCTTTCGATAAGCGAAATTTATATATATATATATATATATATATATATATATATATATATATATATCAAGATGTAATAATTAGATCGATCATTTTACGATCAAATCGCTTGCTTAAACTTCCGGTCTTTTTGGCCAATTTCACATTTTCAAGATCGATATGATTAATAGATCGCACGGTTAACACTTGTATATCTAACGATGACCTTCTTCGATCGATGGGAATCGGAGCATCTACGTTTATTTAACAAACAATCTAAAACACGCTTGCTCCGATCGAAAAATCTATGTTGATGCGCATAGTTAAAATATTATCTTGTTTATTCGCCTGACGTGTCTTAATATTCTTGGAAAAGGATCGATCGTTGTATAGTTTATTGACATTTCTCATTTCTCGGTTGCGTTACTTGACATTGGCAAAGAGTTGACAGGGCACGTTGATTCGTTTTCCATGGTTCACATGTATTTTCCTATTCTCTTCGTTTCTTTCATAATAAGTCCTTTCGTTCGGTTCTGCTTTGGACCAGACTCCGCAGGTGGCTGGAGGACTCGAAAATAGAGGAATCGGTCAACTGATTCGAAATTGATTAAAAACGTATCTATGATATTCGCGTCGGATAGTTTCTGTTAACGAATTAATATTTATCAAAGAGAAAAAAGAACGACGACCGATCCAACGAAAAAAGAATGTAATTTTTGTCTTTTTTTTTTCTCCTATTTTTTTTTGAGGAATGATTTAAAAAAAAAAATAGTTTTATTTCACGAAGAAAGAAAACATTTCATTTAATATATATATATATATATCTATAATCGATTATCTACCCATTCATTGTGGCTAAGCGTATAATTCTATGAGAATTACGTGCCACTCCGAATAATATTTATCCTTCAGAGATTTTCAATGAAGAGTTTGCGTTTGAAGTAAACGATGATAAAATTTCGTTTGCTTTTTTTCTTTTTTTTTTTTTGTTTTTCCATAGATCATCCTCGATTCAATTTTCCGGATCGCTCGAATAGCTTCTATCGCGAAGTGATTTTTTTTTTTTTAAATAACGGATCGACTCGTGCAAGAGAGGGGGAGAGTGAAAAAATTTCCATTTTTATTAAGCCACTTCCCTATAGAGTCTATGTTGGCAGGTGGCCGAGAGAAAGAGAGAGAAAGAGAGAGAGAGAGTCGGAGCGTATCGAAAACATGTTTTCTCCACACAGATCACGGAAGCCTCTGGCATATTTAAAAAAACAGAAAACAAGAAAAAAACAAAATGTATAACAAAAAAAAAATATATCTTCCACGTGCATGTTAGCTCGTTTTTTTCTCGAAAACATGTCTCCTCCATGTAGATCACGGAAGATTTCTGTCATATCAAAAAAAAAAAAAAAAAAAAAAAAAAACAAAAAAAAGTACATTATCCACGCGCTCATTAACTCGTTGAAAAATCCGATCGGTTGTTGTAATGAACAAAAGAAAAGATTAGAAGATTAGAAGAAAATGAAAGAAAATCTAAATGAGCGATCGAAGAAAAAAGAAAGAAAAAACAAAACGAAGAAAGAAAGAAAGAAACGAAATTTCAATTTGGTTTCGGCATTTCGAAATAAAAATTATGTTTTGGAGTTGGGCAAAGGCTTGATGTGTATTTTGACCTCCTTATTTGCCTTCGCCAGTGCCAGTGCCAGCCGATCGATCATAGGTTCGGTTTCGCTCGAGGAATCGGGCCACGTCCTGTATGCGACGCATAAGACTATCAAGTCGGTTCTACTACTATCTGTTACTATCACGAGCTTGGTAGAATCGAAGAGCGAAGCTTACGAGTAAAACGAGTCTGGTGTGGTGTTGTGTGATGCGGTGTAGTGTGGTGTGGTGTGGTGTGTTGTGGGGTGATGTGGTGTGGTGTGGTGAGATGCGATGTGGAGGGAAGACTCTAGGGACGGATGGCGAAGATAGATGGTGGAAGAAAATAAGAGAGAGAGAGAGAGGGAGTGAGAGGGAGGAAGGGAGGAGGGATGAGGCACGAAAATAGGCCGGAGTCTCTTCTTTATCTATCTCTATCTTTATCTTTCTTGTCTTATTTTCTTTGTCCTTTATTTTTTCGTGGTTTCCATCCTTCTAACTTTTTCTCTATTCTCTCTGAAACACTCTGTATCTGCGTGCGCGTGTTTGCATTTGTATGTGTAAATATATATAGAAATAAAAATTTGTATATATATACGCGTATATACGAATAAATAGACAAACTTGTATTTTATAAATCCATCTTCCCATCATAGATCAGAGACGTTTTTCTTAGATATTTTTATTTCCTGTAGTCGCGTAAAGATCGTTTCGTTAATTCTTTTTTTTTTTTAGTCTCGTTCTTCCTCTTCTCTTTCCTTTTTTTCATTTTCCTTAGAAAAAGGAATAACGATTAAATAATAATTATGAGATTTAAAAGTTGTCCCGAAGATTTCGTGAACACGGAAAACGTTTTAATTCGGGAAATTTTTTGGTAAGGACGAAATCCTCTCGCGAGTAGCACATCGTTTTGAGAGTCTCTCACGAATTTCTTCTTCTTCTTCTTCTTCTTCACGAAAAAGAAGAAAAGAAGAAGAAGAAGAAAAGTCGCTTGAGTCTATTCGTTTTTTGTTATCTATTTTTTTTTTTTTTTTTTTTTACTTCAAAAGCCAGCGACTTTGTCCTTACCAGATTTGTCTTGCTTCTCTTTGAAGGTAATTGATCGAATTGAAAAAAGGGAAGTGCAAGGAGTTGAGAACTTCGTTCTGAGGAAAGGAACGCCCTCCTTTACTTTCGAAGGGACAGATAAGGAGGGAGACGCGTTATTTCGAGGGTGCAGAGAGAATCGTAAAAATAGATTCTTGGGTAGTTCGCGTAAACGGATTGACGCCTTTGATGCAGAGGGCAGATCGAGGTGAAAATCCGATCTCTTACCTCTCTCTTTCTACTCTCTTTCCCTTTTAGTATACTACCTCATTTTTCCCTCTCTCTCTTTCTGTCTCTCTCTTTCTCTCTATTTCACGAAGAAGAGTCTCGCATCGCTTTGTCACATCGACACTCGACGCACAGCGGGTATGCATCTTTCATGCTAATGGATCCCTCAAATCGCATTAAAATCTTTAACATTTCGCACGGGCGCACACACAGATTCGTTTAATTCTTGCGGAACTTGGAGTGTGGCCAGAAAAAACGTGCTTGACCGATTGAATCTTCTCGTTCTGCTTGAAAGCACCACCATGATTCGTTATTTATTCGTGTACCATCCTATCGATATTTTTTTATTTTTTTATTTTTACTACTATATATATATATATATTTTTTTTTTCTTTTTTATTTTCTCATACGTTTTTCTTCGACATTTTCCTATCTATGTATATCTCACACTGAGAATTTCAAGTAATAAGATTATTAAAATAGTTTACTATCTCGATTTCGATTAAGATGAATTTTTAATTGGCTCGCTATTAGAACATGTCGTACGAGTTTAACTAATTTTTTTCTGGTCGAACGATAGAAGGACCCTCGCGACTTACGTAAAACCCTTCTTCTAGTACGATCGAATTTCTCTAGCGTGCTCGGTGATGGCGGATTATATCGTATGTGCCTATTACGCCGACTTTACGATCCCATCGTAAACGTCTGGATCTTTGAAATTGATGGACCACTATTGTGTCACACGCACTCTCGCTTACTTACGAGTAAACACGTATACGCATTCACGGACACTCATAAACACACATATACATTCTAGTCGGTCACTTGCGTCTCGTTATATTATATCACGAGTGTTCTACTCGAGATATAACGTCTTCTTCGCATACCAATCGATTCGCGCGTCGTACTCTCACGTGCATCGCATTTCGTCGATGGAAAAATTTGGAAAAATCATTTCCCTCGGCGCGTTCTATCTCTATTGTAAGTTTTCAAACTTATCGCGGGTTCAACTTTAAACGTTCATCGTTATACGCCCGACGATTCATCGCGACGGTTTCATTTTCTTCAAAAACCTAAAACGCGAATAATCGAAAATAAAATCTGTTATTATCGGACAAATAGATGTCTTCTAGAGAGACGAAAAATTTTCTCGCTCGTGTCTTTCGGTTGGACCAGAGAGCAATTATTTATCCTTGGTTGTGTCTCGCGATGACAGGCGCGTGTAAGTACTACGTAGCTCTCTTCGGCTACGAATATTTCGTAATTTATGTGTACGGTTTATCCGCCTCCTGCTGTCGTTCGCAGAAAAGAACGACGAGACATGGATGAAAGAGGGAGGAGAGGAAAAAAAAGAAAGGGAAAAGGGGGAACTAGTTCTGGCACCGGGGACAATCGGTTAAAAAAAAAGAGAGAGAGAGAAAAAGAAGAAAAAAAATATCTGTATAAAAAAAAGATGATGGTAATAATAATAATAATAATGATAATGATAATAATAATAATAATAATAATAATAATAATAAAATATTACAGAAAAATAAGATAAAGAGAAAGAATGGATACGTAATCGTTGGCGAAGTGTGATTTGCTTCCACCTCCCCCTTTCATCCCCTCTCTTCGTCCTTCTCTTTCTCAAGATGAGACGATCGGCTAGATTATTTTCCGGTGAGTTTACGAGCAAGCAGGGTTAGCAGACGCTGCCCAGACAAACTGCTCGGCGTTTATCGCGAATAAATCCGTCTCACCCACACGTCCTCACGAACGATACGTTCCGAGTGTTCAAGTTCGGCATCAAAGGGAGAGTAAAAAAGAAGAAAATGAAATGAGAGAGGAAAAATAAGAGAGGATGATACGATAGATAGAAAGACGATATTGAAGTTTAAGGAGTCATGGATTGAAAATATAAGAAAGTTAACAACGTTCTTCAAGAAACGCGAAGTATCTTTTACGATTAATAATGGCGCCTTCGTATTTATCGATCGAAATGTAATTCGTCGATCATCTTGAATGAATATAAATTTTCGTCCTTAAAGTAAACAGATATATTCGAGAGATCGGATATATATATATATATATATATATATGTTGTGTGTGTGTGTGTGTATGTGTGTGAAAGAATGAATTTAATATATTATACGGATTGATCGATCGTTCATTCAAAGGTGATCTCTATGAATATTATGATAATGACGATGGTAATACTCGTTCGAGGTCGAGTAATAAAGTAATCACGAATATCTTTAGAAGGGCACACCTTACTTCGTACATGGATAATCGAACTAATCTCGAGATGTGTCTCGTAGTAGATGCTTCTTAACGTTTGAAAATATGATATGCAAAAGAAACAAAAAAAAAAAAACAAAGAATAAAAAGAAAAAGGAAAAAAGAAAGTATACATGCATGCGAAAGCTTAGCGTATCGATAGAATCTAAGGTTAATACAATATTTTATGATAGGTATATATATATATATATATACACAAACACACACACTTATACTTGTATGAATGTATACATGTATGTAGGATTATATCTCGTACTATTCATGATCCTATATTAGTATTTAGTGTCTCGATCTGTTATAAAGTCGCTGGATGAAATTCGAGCGAGTTCGACAATGCCGAGGTTTGCGACACATTTGACGCCCACGAAGAGAGGAAGGAACTCGAAAGAAAGATAGAGATAGAAAGAGAGACAGACAGAGAGAGAGAGAGAGAGAGAGAGAGAGAGAGAGAGAGAGAAAGAGAGAGTTCCAAGAGGAAGCTTTGGACTCTTTCGAAGTCGTACGACGAACGACGCCTGTCCTTCGTGTCCGTGAGGAACGGCGCCAGAACAACGACGCCAATTTTTATTTCGCCTGGCAATAAACAGATCTCTCTCTTTCTCTCTCTTTCTCTCTCTCTCTCTCTCTCTTCCTCTCCTCTTTTCTCTCCTGTTCTCTTCTTTTCTCTTTTATTCTTCCTTCAGCTAGCACGTTATTGTCCTCGAAACGAGTTACGCGTCGACTTCTTCTCTTAACGTTGGACCACACCGATAGATTCCAGTCGAATGTTTCCAATATATTCACGACAAATGGATATATGCGTATCTAATGATTTTTAATAAAATAAATCGCTCGAATATATCCTATGAAAGTTTGTAAGGCGTCCATGGTGGTCTAAATTTTCTTCTCTCTCTTTTTTCACTTTCACAAAAACATATTTTCTTTTTCGTTTCATTTTGAGTATCCTCCGAGAAGGAGCGACGATCGATTTCAATCTTCGTCCAGGCATATATATATATATATATATATATATATATATATATATATCATTTCTTAGTTGTTTTTTCTCAATTTACAAGGACGAACTCGGTTTCTCTTTTGTAGAGAGCAATTTGGCAATAAGATAATCCTCATGATGGATACTTAGCGGCTGACTTATCTACGTTATGTTCGCATAAAACTGATTGGCAGGTTGACTCCCCGGGGAGGATGAACGATTCTTCGAAGATGATGGATTGTTGATGGAACGATGATGACCATCTTGCTTTTTTATATCAAAGACGCGGTACTCGAGCTCTCTTTTTCTTTTCTCTTTTTTTTTTTCCTTTATTTTTCTTTTCTTTTCTTTTTTTCTTTTCTCTTCTCTTCTCTTTTTTTCTTTTTTTATTTTCTCGACGGAAAGAAACAAAATGGTCGAAAAGTATCGCCAGAGGATATGATAAAGAAAGAACGAAGGACGATCTTGACCGACGAAGGAAGATGAACTCAAAAGAAAGCAGTGAGCTCTCGTTAGAAATCTTTTTCTTTTTCATTCCTTTCTTTTTTCATTTTCCTACCCTTTCAAGGTTTCCATTCGTAATTTCGTTTGCAATTCGAGACGGTGCAATTTAAAGAAAAACGAGATGAATAAAGCATAACGATACATTCTATTTCGTATATACATATTCTATACGTATGTACATGAGCGTGCAGTTTTCTTTGCAAATGTATGACCAATGATGAGAGACATTTATAGAAATTTTTGCTACTTCGTCTTATCTTTTTCTTTCTTCATATATTGTTTGTTGTCCTTTCCATTTTCTGTTTTTCTTGTTTCCCTTTCTTTTTTTTTTTTTTATTTCATTTTTTTCTTTCCTATTCAAGGAGAAGAAAACAAAACGTTGTGTACTATGACGACGAGGTCGTATTTGATTTATTTGTCGGTAACTCTCTCTTTTTTTTATCTTTCTGTTTTTATTTTTCTCTCTCTCTCTCTCTCTCTCTCTCTCTCTCTCTCTCTCTCTCTCTGTCTATCTGTCTATCGACTTTCCTCGTTCCTTTGCAATTTCGCTTCTAATTGAATCGTCGTTGATTGAGGACAATTCGAATTTCGGGGACGGCTCGATAAAAGAGGCCGTGTAAATAGGACGTAGTTGAGTCGAGCTCGGGAAACAGGTATCAAGAAGCTCTGAGAGAAAAAGGACCAAACGAAATTACGACTATTTTGCCGAAACGAAAAAAATGAAAACGAGAGTGGAGATATAAATGTATTGCGAATATTATATATATATATATATATAATTTTCACGATACAATTATATATATATATATATGTGTGGGTATGTATGTATGTATTAGATATAAATAGGTAAAACATACTGTGGCAAATGATTATTTTTTCTTATGAGAGAAACAGAAAGAGAAAGAGAAAGAAATACAGAGAGAAAATATTTAAACGTTGGCGCCATATTCTTCAAGCTTTTCGCGAGAAAAGCTTTTGTTACTCTTCGTGGGATTTAACAGGGGAATGCTTCTTCCGGCGTGCAATTACACGAAGAGGAGCAAAGATGAAATCGAAAAAAAAGGTAGAGAAAGAAAGAGAGAGAGAGAGAGAGAAGTCGGATTGTTCCGCAGTCGAGGTCTCTTCGGACTCGGGAAGCTATGACCTACTTAAATTTGCCATTCCATTTATTACAAGGTCGTTTCGTTTCTACGCGAACTTTCGTTGCTCCGTTTTTTTCCTCCTTCTCCTCTTCCTTCTCTCAAACTTTTTAAGTAAGATATTACTTCGCTTTAATACAGCCAGTAGGCGTCGCGAGTAATACGGTGAACGCGTTTACTTCAAAAAATTTGTTATTTCTCTTTTTCTCTTTCCTTCACGTATTTATTCTAATGCAAAACTGACGTTAGAAAGAAAAAGAGAGGAATATGCAAAGTACGCTCTTGAAATGAATTTCCATGAAAATTTCTTATTTGATGAAGCTTAACCATTCCGGTTTGAAATTTAACCGCGAATTCGCTTCGACTGCGTGCCATTTACTAAGCAGGTGTGTTCTTTTGCGGACAGCAGGTAGATTGTGCGTACGGATAGGAGCAACTAGGTGAAATGGAAGAAGAAAGAAAAAGAAAAAGAGAGAGAGAGAGAGAGAGAAAGAGAGAGAAAGAAAGAACAGCTGTCGGCCCCCATATGACTCTGCTCGTTACTTTCTATCTATACTCCTGCGGATTAGAAGCTCGTTAAAACGGTTTTCTAATTACAACGAGCACACGAATACTCCCTCGTTCGGGTCAATATGGTATTAAAATATCTCTCTCTCTCTCTCTCTCTCTCTCTCTCTCTCTCTCTCTCTCTCTTTCTCTTTCTCCCTTTTTCTATATCTCCTTGATAATCATTACGAGATATAAATCCTAAGCAAGAATAATTAGAAGATTGCCATTAGTCTTAGTCGTGTTATTCTTTCATTCGAACATTTATTATTATTATTATTATTTTTTTTATTATTAGTATTATTATTCGATAGTTATTATTATAATTATTATAATTGTCATTATCATTTTTATTATTATTATTATTATTATTATTCATAGATAAGTGCTTATATCTTCTCCGGCAGGTTTATTTTCAATGACTTAAAAACGTCCGAAAATATAAGTTCATAAGGACGTTCGTTCTTAACGTATCCTTTCGAGATCATCGATATCGCGAGTTAGATAAAATAATAGGGATAAGATGAGATATTCTTAACGATCGATTCTTAACGAATCGATGGGAGATACTTCGGCTTACGATAAATCTTTAAAACGAGCTACGATAATACATTTGTAGCGTGTTTATTTTCGTAGAAGCGTTACAAACAACGTGAATTATAACTTTAGACGTCTTCTTCACACCCCTCTCACCTTCTCTACCACCACCATTATCATCATCACCACCACCACCACCACCGCATTTACTCCACGCTTTGTATCCTCCTACGTGTTCGTGCAGCAATGATGAACCTGAAATGGATTAGAGAAACGTTAAGGAACGATAACATATATATATATATATTTTTTAAATAGCATTTGCAGCGTCTTCACATTCGTCTTATTCTTCTTCTTCGATAAATCTTGAAACTAAAAAATGAATGAAATATTTTTTCGATCAATAGAAAAAACAGGAATACAAAAGAAAAAAGCAAAAAAAAAACAAACCTAATTCTAAGTCATTGGAACTTTGTGACCGAGTTAGATAACGTGATGGATTAGTCGAAAAGAACACAAAAAATGAAGGAAAAGAAAAGAAAAGAAATTGCAAAATTGCTCGTTAATTCGTTAAAAAGTTATCGAGTCTCTTCCCCTCTATCTTTCTTTATTTTTCTCGACGCAGAGCAGAGGCATTAAGATTTTAGTAGGTCACGAAGAGGGAGCGAGAGAGATAGAGAAGCTGTACCGGGGAGATTTTTTTTTTAAACTACGAGCGCGGAAACGAAAGCCAACTTGTAACAATAAAGAGTGCATTGCGGTATGGAGGAGGAGAGATATTATATCAGGAAGCAACGGTACCGTTTTTCGTAAGTTTACGATCGTCGACGTTCGCGTCGGCGGCAATATAATACCAATGAGAGTATGACAGAGAGAGAGAGAGAGAGAGAGAGAGAGAGAGGGTCGAGGGAGTGGACGCTCACATATAAGCCAACTCGGAGATACTTACACGTATTTGTTTTTTTTTTCTTTCCTTTTCTCTCTCTCTTTTTTTTTTTTTTACGAGTAGCTAGTCAGTACGAATAATAGTATCTATCCTACGCGTTGTTTATTCTAATCTTTTTTCTTTCGTTCTTTTTTTTTTTTTTTCCTTTTTCTTAGTCCTAGATACAACCGATAAAAATTGCTTTATCTATTGGCGTACGTACATGAATGTACGTACATACGTATGTAGCTCGTAACAATCCCATAGTCTCACGTTTATTTCACTCTATAAAAACTACGACTTGCAGTCTTTTTTGTTTGTTTACCACGTTCTACAACGTCGTTATCTTTGATTGTTTGTTACCGTCTGTGTGCGTCTATATCGATTGAACAAAACGTTAACAACAACAACAACAACAAAAATATTTGACATTTTATTTCGACGTTTTTTTATAGACGAACGAAGAAATCTTATCGCGATTTTATTCCGAGAGGAATCGCGTGCTTAGATAAAAACTTCGTTAGCATTCTCGATTGATTTATGGGACAATTATGGCGATTTTCTTCGTTAACTCGTCTTCGTTCGTTAATGAGTTCTTTCTTTCTTTTTCTTTTATTTTTATTTTTTTTTTATTTTTTTTTCTCTTCTCTTGTAACCCTAAATCGCTTCTCGTACGATCGTCCTACTTTCTTTGGATTGGATCGGATTGGATTTTCTTGGACATCTTCTTTCTTTTTCTTTTTTTTTTTTTTTTCTTCATCGTTATTTAATTCCCCGAATAAAAGTTATAGGTACTCGCATCAACGGCTTCGTTTTTCCTGTCGCGAGAAGTTAATACCCCCTTTGTCTCTGGTAATCGTCTCGTCTAAGTGGAAGCACCGATAAAGACCCCTCGAGGTATCTTTCCTCTTTCTCACACTCGTTCGCGCTCTCTCGGTCTCTCTCTCTTTCTCTCTCTCTCTCTCTCGTTCTCTCATCTCGAGGAAAAGGAAGATCGAGAGGAGCAGAGCGCGACAGTTTGATCGTGACAGTTTGATCGCCTCGACGGTAGGGCCAAATTGATTTTGCGCCTTTTAAAGAGGATCTTTGGAGGCCTCGAGCCTCTCACTCTTCACGACAAATCTCGGAATTTTACGAGTGCATCCGTCCTCGAGAAGTAGCTGAGAAAAAGAGAGAGAGAGAGAGAGAGAGAGAAGAGAAGAGAAAGTCTGAGTCTCTGAGCTCGTCATACAGAAAGAAAGAAAGAGAAAGAGAAAGAGAGAGAAAAGAAAAAGATCCTCTCTCGTTGAGAGGACTCTCAGAGTCCTCAGAGGATCTAATGGAACGGGTAAATGGGTGGGGATGAATTCGAAAGAAATTGGATCGGCGATTGGCATGGAATAAAAAGTCGAAGATTCGAGTGTTAGCGATGAGTTTTATTCGTTTATGGGTCGTTCGTACAATGAAAATAATTATAAGATTAGAATAGTGTGATAGAGTGAAAATGAACGTGATAGAAACGTAACAACGATTAATTTGGTGTTATCGATCGTGGCAAAGAAAATTAAATATAATGATATAAACAATATAAATAAACGTAGTATAAATAAGATAGTATAATATTGGTAGATCATTAATATTTATGAAAAATTAAAGATATAGAACTAGCGGTAGAGGCGTGTTACGCCGAGGGTAAATTTCGTCGAGTTCAGTGGCGCAATGCGGGGTGGCCAGACAACATGGCGCACCCCATCTTGCCCCTTCTCAACACGTACACGCACGAACCTACGAACTACCTACGAATACCTATACGATTTGATATAGTTAAGACATCGTATGTATCTAACGTTTACATATATTCACACGTAGGATACATACGAATCGTAAAGTTACTCTCTCGTTGTTCATTATCATATCCTATTAAATAGTATTAACCAAAGGAGATACTTCTTTCGGGATTAGTTGTGTGAATAACGACGCGCCATTGGCTCGTCGTTTAGTTTAGTTTTCTTTTCGATCTAAAAATTCTCCGATCTCCTATAGGGAAAAAAAAAAAAAAAAAAAAAAAACTTAAACGAAAGTCTGAAGAAAACTTCAACGGCAAAGTTTTCCCAAGTGTGTGCGAGTAAGAGAGACAGAAAGTAAAAGAAATATATGTTTTGTCAAGAGAGATCCCTTCGGAGTCCCTAGCAATTAGGGTGAAACTTATTATGTTTTTCTATTTCTCAAGAATTAGAATTCGTCACTCGAGTCGCATCTCTTGTGTCGTTCTAATTTTCTTTTCTTCCTTTATTTTTTTTCTTTCTTTCTTTCTTTTTTTTTTCTTCCTTTATTTTTTCTTTTTAGTTCATTGAACTCTACGTTAGAGATAGTTGTTTCAAGTCACGCAGGCAGGAACGCACGCATGTACGCACACGTAAGCACACATACGTAAGCACATATACACACACGTAAATTTAACTTTATAGAATTCATCGAAAGAAAGAAATTCGTGGATCGCGTTTGTATTAGAAAGCAACGTGGTAGGTAGGCTCGTAGTAGTTGAGACCTCGGCCTCCTCAACCCCGCTAAAATCGTCCATATACTCTCGGAGTATTGATCGAAGGAGTCGTAGTCGATGATAGTACGTTTATCGTTCGGTCTAACTTCCTCCCTCCTCTAACCCGCCCCACCTTCGTCCTCACCCCCACTCCCACTCATTTCCATCCTCACCTTCACCCCCTCCCCACTTCCACCTCCATTCTCACCCTCTTCGTATTTCGACGGAATGAATTCTACGATTTTTTTTATTTATTTATTTATTTATTTATTTTTTTGGTTCTCTTCTCCGTCTTTTTATACTTTTTTTTGTACGATTAATTATTCCGAAAAAGATTTACAAGATACGATAAAATCATGATATTAATTCGATCAATTAAAATATCCTTGGCCTTTACGAGAAATAGTAAGGAATATATCGAACTCGAATTATTCGATAATTTAAGAATAAGAGAAAGAGAAAAAGAGAGAGAGAGAGAGAGAGAGAGAGAAAAGAGAGAGTGTGTTGAATCTTTAAACGAGTGGTCGTATCCACGTTAGTCAACGATATCGACGCAGAAGTTTTATATATTTCTCGATATTACGACGATGAAGTTTCTCTCTCTCTTTCTCTCTTTTTTCCTCTCTCTCTCTCTCTTGAGTCGATCGATTGATTCGTTAAATATGTAATTCTAAACGAATATTTTTCGATGTAATATTAAATTCATGTCAAGGAAATGTTACGATCGAGATACGTCAGTATTCTGTCTCGGAGTTTGAATAGTGTTTTCGTGGTCAGACACGAGAGAGAAAAAGAGAAAAAAAAGAGAGAGAGAGAGAGAGAGATATGTGTAGAGAAGGTGAATTTTCGAAGAGGGTGGGGGAAGGATGTGGGGTGTTGTCTCGAAAGCGTTGATCTTCGCTCGTACGAGATATATCGTTGCCGGATGGAAAGAAAATGAGGGAAGGACCGACCCTTGGGCTCTCACACCCCGCGTGAGCCGTGAATTTATAACAGCTCGTTGCAGTCGTTCTACGTTGAATAGAAGCTTTTAAAGAGATCTAAGCTTTACTTCCTCTATCTACGCGTAACCGATAATAAACGTTTTACAATCGGAACGTACATACGTATATCGATAAATTTAATTGGCAAAGAAATTATGTTTAATGTAGTTTAATCATCGTCGAACGATTTTTATATATATATATATATATTTTTTTTTTTTTTTTAGATAGATAGAATATATTTTTCTATAGATAGATGGTTAATATATAAATACACATATAATTATATATGTATGTGTATATATATGTATGTATGTATATATGTATGTATTTCTAATATATTTCAAATACATGTAAGAATGAAAATTATTATTTTCGACGAGCACGTTGTCAATGATAAATGAAACAGATGGTTAGTTTTCGATTGGATGTTTTCACAGATAGTTGTAAATATTCCAATCGAAATTATTTTCGACGTGGACGTTGTCAATTATAAATCTAAGAGATAGTTAATTTTTGATTCGATGTTTTCGCAGATACTTCTAAATATTCTAATCGAAATTATATTCGACGTGCACGTTGTCGATTATAAATGAAACACGTAGCTAGTACCGATGGCCCGTTGTTTCCGTAGACGGTTCTAAATATTTTAATTGAAATTATTTTCGACGTACACGTTGTCGATTATAATTGATATAGATAATTAATCCTTCATTCTTGAACGTTTTCACGGATAGTTTTAAATATTTACAAATTTTTATTATTTTCTACGTGCATTCTTCTCTTTTGCAATTTAACATGAAAGAAAAAGAAAGAACTCACAGAACGTTTTTTTCTTTTTTTTTTTTTGGTTCGATCATTCGTACGAAACTCGTGTCTCAAGTTTAATGATAATTCACGACAAATCAGTCATTGTGCCAGATCTATTTGTGTTCCTTATCGATTCGATCGTATACGATCGAAAAGGATGGCCTACGAAGGTACGAGCTTCTTAAATAATCGACGAGCTTTTCTTTCAATAATTGATTATCCTGTTTCCTTAGTCAAGAACGGAATTACTTCGTAATATCATTCGTTGTTGAAATTCCAAGGAAAAAGAAGTCGATTAACAACGAAATGTTTCCTATCTTTTTTTTTTTTTTTTGGACGATTTGTTGAAGCCTTGACATTAATCGATAATTCTTTTCTTTCTCTATCTCTATCTTTATATCAATTTCTCTATGTCTATCTTTATCTCCTTCTCTCTCTCTCTCTGTCTCTTTCTCTCTCTCTGTCTTTCTATCTCGAATATCGAACATTCGTATCGCGTGAGTATCGTCGATGAAGCTACGAAGGAATTTACGAAGGTAGACGAGCAAACACGTATCGCGTTAATATGTATTTCATACACGTACAACTAACGTAATGTAGAAAGTTTACGATTATTCTCCATTCATGCTTGGTTAAATTTACAAAGAAGTAGAGCGTGTTAAAGTCGTTAGAAACGAGGATAGATGAGACACTAGAGAAAGGTAAAATTTATCGGCGCGATTGTTATTTCTTTTATCGGATACGACGAGTAATAACAGAAAGAAAGGAATGAAGAATAGGGTAGGTAAAGCTCGTTAGTATATAATAAAAATAATAATCGCGAAAGAAGAGAAATCGGATGAACGACGTTATTAATTTCAATAATATCGAATTCGTTTAATATTGTAGAAATATTTGATGTATATATTAATTTAGATATCAACTTAGATATAAAATATATAATAGATATGAAATTTGAAACGATCGAACAAAGAAAGTAAAGTACAAGTGTGTATTATATATATATATATGTGTGTGTGTGTGTGCATATATATATAGTTATATATATATATATATATATATATATATATATATATATATATATATATATATATAGATGTATACATAATACATAGGATACGATTCGATCCACTTTAACCTCGTGCATCCGAACCGAAAGATAATCAACCTTCACCCTAGCTGAACCGACATGCTTATCTAAGACACCCTAATAGGTACGTCCGAATTCGTCGCCCTTCTTCCAAGAATCGGGCTAACGAACATACGGCGTTCCCGTAGGAATCCCTCTGTTTCTGCGAGGATAACGTTAAGGTGGAAGAAAAAGGGAGGAAGAGAGGGCATTGCCTGGCACGCGTCGACAAAGGGACGAACAAAAGGCTGGGAAATGGTGAGCGAATTGCTCATTATCGAGTGGTCAAAAGCAAGAGAGAGAGAGAGAGAGAGAGAGAGAGAGAGAAAGACAGAAAGAGAGAGAGAGAGAGAGAGTGAGAGAGGCGAGGGGTGTCAGTGCCATTGGGATTTCACGGCCAGTTCGACGGGAAAGGCAACTACTACTCGTTCCTTGTATGTGTAAATACGTGTAGATCTGTTTTTGAAGAGAAGAAAGGCGAACACCCATAAAGAGCAAAAGGGGGTGGCAATCGACGAATCGTCTATTTCATCCCAGAGGGTGAGAATGAATCGCGTGAAAATTTTCCCCGCCTCTCGATTAGATGGAAAGAGATCGATGTTATTCATTCTCTCTCTCTTTCTCTCTCTCTCTTTCTCTTTCTTTTTTTTTTTTTACATCAAAGTTTCATCGGAATCAACGCTGAAGTTGAAACCAAATCACGAACTTTCAATGAAGGGAGAGAGGTCGAATTAATCGGAAGTTAGTATATCCCGAGGGTCGAGGATCGTATTTTAAACTTTGTTGAAATGTTCGTCTCGGATAATTTCTTCGAGGTTATTTCAATGGAAAGAAAATAAAGGGAAAAAAGTTAAAGAGAAAGAGAGATTGTTATTTAAATAGAATAGCTTTTTATTGATAAATTTTGTATGAAATTTTATCAGAAAATTATCTTATCCAAATTTATAAAGGTTTCGTATTCGACGTGTCTGAATTCACATCAATCTTGAAACATTCGATCTAAGTGTAAAAGTTATTGGTGCAGTTGGAAAGGAGGGGAAATGATTCTCTCTTTCATCGAAGTTGAAACTTTGGGAAAGTGCAATCCTCCTTCGCTCACCCCCTACAGCTCGTCTTTATTTCTCCCTCTCCCTTTCTCTCTCTCTTTCTATTTTCTCCTTCTCATCCCTATCGATCGACCATCCGCACCCTTTTACCGGAAACTGCTTTTGCACGGAGAACAAACGTTGATGGGCTCGCACATTATCCTCTCTCTTTCTCTCTCTCTCTCTCTCTCTCTCTCTCTCTCTCTCTCTCTCTCGCCCCTCTCCCTTTTTCTCTTTCAGGCACTCTCCGACTTTGATGCATTCTCTTCTTAACATCCTTTCCAAACGTCTAAAATTCGATCATTTCTTAGATGTACGCTCTTAACATCGATCGTAATACAATTTTATATCGATTATAATAAAATTTATATTATCATATATACGTATAACGCGTCGCGTTGTTAAGTGATAATTAATTTTCTATGATTTACATTAATTACTAATCTTTTTATGTCTTTTCTTCTTCTCCCCTTTTTTTTTTTTTTTTTTTTTTTTAAAGAAAAGAAATTAGTATAAGAAAATTAATACCTTTCTACATATATATATTATGTTAAAATTTGCCGACAAAATATCGAAAAAAAATATTGAAAAAATATGTAGTACGAAATTACTGATGAATATTGATTCTCGGAAGATCTTCTCTTGGGGGCAACGTTAAGGGATGGTTTTTAGAGTAGTTTAAGTCCGTACATAGCGACCCTTTCCCGACGGAAACATTTTTACTCTTTGAAAGCGTAATGGCAGTAGGAGCTTTGTCCTTTGCGATAAGGGCCTTCGACGGTTAATAAAAGTACCTTGCTACTTTTCTCCCTTGATGATATCTCGATGAGGAACATAGGATCGAGAAATTAACGCTGTTTCTTCCCTTCTTTTTCAATTTCTTCCTTTGTATATTATAAAAGAAGACAGACAGACAGACAGAAAGAGAGAGAGAGAGAGAGAGAAAGAGAAAAAGAGAGATTATTACTCGACAGACAATTCTCTCATCCCATTTCTATAATTTATCGATCATATAATATAACATATCGACCTAAAAGATATGGTAAAGAAAGGGAAACATTCGACCTTGACTCGTTCCATGTTATTACACTTCATGCACGTGGTATTTATGGATAAAGTGTCCATACACGATCGATCTATCGATATATAAAATAACGATGAATTTTTTCAATGAATTAGTCATTTATCACATTTATCACTTCTCGGTCTCCGTAAAAATACGTAGAATATTTCGTAATCTCTTTTATAGACTACGTAGAATTATATGTAGGACGTTAAAAAAAAAAAAAAAAGAAAAGAAAAGGAAACAAAAAAAAGGACAGAGAAAAAAAAATAGAATTCATACGTTCTCCCATGAAAGAGTCTCAGGGTAAAGAAAAAAAGGAAATAAATCACAAGACGAAGAAAGAAAGAAAGAAAAAAAAACGTAGAACAGGAAACAAGGGACGTAAATTAGCCAACGTACATACGTGATCTGAAAAGGTTATTACTTTTTATTAGCTGGATCGATGTTTTTTCTTTCTTTTCTTTATTCCTTCTTTTTCTCTTTCTTTTCTTTTTTCTCTTGTTCTCTAGTTCATCACCCGAGACAATAAAAAAAGTATCGATATAAAACTACCGAGATAAGAGGATTTTCTATTGGAGGTAATCTAATTCACGATGTCCAATCGATTAGAAAACGACGGATAACGCAACGATGATTTCGGTGGCTCTTTGCCAAAAAAAAAAAAGAAAAAAAAAATTATTGGTCCACGAATCGCACGCTCGATTTTCTTTCTCGAACGAGAAACGTTAAGTTCTTTACTATCACGAACGTTAATTCTCTTCTTATTCAACTTTATCATCGGTCTACGGAACAACGTGTATAGGACATCGTCCTGAAAGTTCAATGGAATTGAACAATTCTTCGTTTCTTTCTCTCGCTCCTTTCTTTCTTTCTTTTCTTTCATCCTCTCTAACCATCTTTTACCCTTCCCGATTCACCCATCGCTCTCAGCCCACACCCCTTTCCATAATTTCCACGTTTCTTTACAACTTTTCTTCCAACTCTCTCAGTCAACGGGTAATTTCATCCAAGACTGCGTTATTACCCGTGCTCTTTCTCTCTATTCTACTCTTTTATTTCTCTCTCTCTCTCTCTCTCTCTGTTTCCGTATCTTTCTCCGTCTCACTTCATCTCTTATATTCCCTACAATCTCATCCCTATGTACACTGAGACGATGCTTGGATGGCGCCAGAACGTCGAGATGTTGACTGTCCGATCGAACAAGTTCTCCTTTTCTTAAAACGCCGTCATTCTTACTCGGTCTCGTGGTTACTCTAGCTCGTCCCTTACCTTTTTCATTCTCATTAGGAAAATGTTTTCCTGTAAAAGAAAGAAGAAAAAAGAAAGATAAAATCCTTTATACGAGAAAACGAGAGAAGTATGATACTTCGACTATTAAATCGAGGAATACTTTAACCACTCCTTACTTTTCGACGTGGTATACGATAATTCTATTTTTTTTTTCCTTCCTCTTTTCACTCTTTTTTTTTTTTTTTCTTTCATTTCTTTTCTTTTCAGATGAAAAAAGAGAAGTATTCGTTTTATTCGATGAATACTTACGATTAAAAAATTATCGTTAAGATATCCTTTTTTTTTTTTCTATATTCATTCATTTACTTTCTCGATCGTGTAAATTCGATTTTATAACGCCAACTAATTTCATATCGAATTCGTTCGATGAAAGATATTACCTAGTACTTTCTTCGTTAGATGTATATGTATTTATATATGCATCTACGTACGTACATATATATATATATAGGTAGGTACATTATATTTCAAGTTATCGGACACGGAACTTATATCGTCCATTGTTGCGAGTGACATTTTCGAATTTACGAGATTAGCGGTACGTCGTCGACAGGGTACCGTGCAATGGTAACACAACTAACAGCCAATTACGAGGCGTGCACCTGACGTATATACTGGATTATGGATCGCCGCGATTCGTTAACGACGATTCCATCGTGTCTGACCACGACGGATGTTTCTACTTAGTCCCGTACGTATGTACGTACATATCTACACATAAAACGTGTGTACAGTGTTTCTCAACGAGTTTGTTCCCTCGATAGGATCGAATAAATCAGTTCGATCTTTGATCATCGTTCTCGATCGTTCTTAATCTATCGATATCGTATTTAATCGTATTTTTTAAAAAGCAAATTCTCGTACAATTTTTCTATTCTCATTCTCATTTCATTTTGGATATAATAATAATAATAATAATAATAGTAATAATAATAATATTACTTTTCGTTTCTTTTAGCATTTACGTATAACTTTCTAGCCGTTCAAACAAAATTACAGTAACGATCGATCGAGTTTGATATACGATCGTTTGCCTTTCCATCGATGGTTTATTCAAGCCTCGTTTATTCTTACTTTTCATCTCGTCGCTTTCTCATCACGTTTCTTGCTTGCTCATTTTCCTCTCATATATTTTTTTTCTTTTTCTCTTTTATTTTTTTTTCTTTTTATTTGCCTCTTTTATTTTTTATTTTCTTCCTTCTTTCTTCTTTTTTTTTTTTTCATCTATTTACCCTCCTTAAAACATCCGTATTTAGCTCGCGCGACGTTTCTTTATTTTTAATTCTTGAGAAAGAGTGTCGATTTTTCGACGAGGAAAAATGTTACAAGTACAATGTAAAATAGTTTGAAGAAATCGTGAATACAAGAAAGTCTCGATAAGAAGGTTTGTTTTCTTTTCTTTCTTGCTAATTCGATCTTAGTCCAGATCGTATTAATTTCTTTCAACGTGATTAATTTCGATTATAACGCGATTAGTTTCAATTTCATTCGTGCTCGAAGACGTGCGATTCTCTGAATCACATCTTCCGACCATTTTGAAAACGTTTCTGAAAGTCTGCAAAGAAGCAAGAAAGTCGACTCTCCCCTTGGTCCTCGTAAATCCGAAATGCCGCGAAAATAGAGGTGCCTCGTAAAGTCTCTCTTGAATTTTCTCTCGCGAACGGAGGGACACACTGGCCTTTTCTCTTTTTTCTTTCTCTTCTTTCTTTCTTTCATGTTGTCTGCGTCTAAAACTTTCTATTTCTCGATTCTTCAAAAATAAATGAAGTTACTTATCAATCTACATATATCAAACTCGTTGTTTGATTGATAATCTTATCGATTATCGAAATCGTCTTGTAATTAGGATTTATCAAAATGAATATTTTTGAGATTAATTAAAAATCTTTCAGCTCGATAATTATTAAGATAGTATCGAGAGATAATTGATACAAAAAAAAAGATAATTATAACGATAATAATAATATAAATAAATAATATAATATAATATAATAAAAATAAAAATATGTAAATCCTTTCATTTATGCGTCGATCCAAGAATAATTTCGACTTGAACGCGTCGGTATTAGTTCTCGGTATCACCGGATATAGGCACCATCCCGATGGAAAATTCATTTCGAGATAAAAGGGAGTTCACTACGTTTGCATAATCCTATTATTAGTCCTTTCGCGACGAGACAAAGCGCGCGTCCTGAAGATTCTTCGTTTATAAATAACTTTCTCTTTGTGTATGTGTGTGAGTGTGTTTTCGACGTTCGTTTTTGACGAAGCAATCAAAAAATATATTATATCTTAATATTTATGAATGATATTAATAATGTATAAAAATCACAATATATGCGTGTGTGTGTGTACACTCACGTAATTATAAATTCGTTTGAAATAATAAATGCTCGAGTATATCGAGATATATAACAAACAAAGCATTTATAATGAAATCGAAAGAGTCAGCTTATATTTGTACTATTATATTTAATTTATAATATCACCGCGATTCACGAAGTTCGTCGAAGTCTCTTCGTTTTTTAAGCGTAGGTTTAGAAAAAGAATCGTTAAGTGGAACGACCGATCGATAATGGAGAACGATATATATAAAGCAATAGGGATTATTAAAGAAAAGAAAAATCGTTCTCATCAATTCTTTATCCTCGTTTAGTCTTCGAATGATTTCACGTGATACGATAAAATAGTAAGTAGAAGAAATACTTTACGTTCAGATACGTTGTCCATTCGCCTGTCATTGTTATATTTTCTCCGTGTGTCAATCTTGAAGTATCTTGACTCGATTGACATTTTTAAAGAGGACGGAGTTGTAATTTTAACGACTCTTCGATTCGATTTTATTTTTTCTACCACTTGATCTCTTTCTCTCTATCTCCTTCTTTCTTTCTTTCTTTTTTTTTCACACGCGCATATCTACATACCTATCTACACATATAATCAACAAAATAGATCTTCGATTGCAAAAAAATAAATCAAACGTAATTACACGTGTCTCGAGTCATGTTCTATCTGAAAAAAATGAAATACTATTATTACATGAGCTATGGTCACGTTCTATCTGAAAAAATGAAATACTATTATTATATGGGCTATGATATATAAAGGGAAAAACATTTTATTATAGTTTTTGAGTTCTAACGTTTCTAACGATTTTATCAATTCTATGTATTATATGTGTTGTAATTTTTTTTTCTTCTTCTTTTTTATTTTTTCACTTTTGTTTGTTTTTTTTTTTTTCGCGCAACATATCTTCCCCGACTAATCCAGGAGGATATGCGGGTCGATTCGATAGACGACGCGAACGATAGACGACGAACTCGTTTCGAGGATATATGCTCGAACGAAGAACGTAAGGGAGTAAGACGGTTTGAAATATTAAAACGTTAGCGACAGCCACGTGAACAACGATAACGAGTAAAAACGATTCTACGATAATCGAATTTCGACGAGGAGAAAAACTGTACGTTTGGACTTTTCTCGAAGGTCTTTCTCGAATCGAGAAAGAGAAAGAGAGATAGAAAGAGAAATAGATAAATAGATAGATAAATAGATAGATAGATAGACAGAGAAAGAGGGTGGGAGGGAAAGAGATAGAGAGATAGAGAGAGAGAGAGAGAGAGAGAGAGAGAGAGAGAGAGAGGGCGACATTGTCATTAAGAATAGAACGAGACGGATTTAAATATCCACGAGGCCTCCGTGTTGAAGCACACGAGCGTCTTTGAGATCTCTCCTCGTGTAAATTCTAAGTAAGGAAAGAAAATAATTTAAATAATAACAATAACGATAACAATAATTTAATAATTTTAATAAAAGTTCATAAACTTTTGTTAAAAACACATACATAAGTGCACGCCTGTGATTTCTGAATTATCCAAAAATGGAGAACGTCTAACGTACATAGATCATTTTTAACGTGTTCAATTAGATTTTCTAACAAACGTATCTAATGAAACGGATCGAATTGATTTCGTACGAAATGAAATTCATACTTTTAATTGATTTTTCTATATAAATTCTTGTCCGTTGACGTTGTTAAAGACAGTTAAAATGGAGAGTTTTTATATCGATTTATTAAACGATGATTAGAATAGAAGATCGAAGAATAAAAAATCGTTCGTATCATAGAGATCGATCGACAGACCGTAGTCTACAAAAGGCGTCGTGATTGAGGAAGGGATTAGCTTTAAGGCGACTCGGTGTGGCCTTTATGAGGCTGCAAAGGCGATTACCGGGATGAGGAGGGTAAAAGGGTGTATGGTTGGTTGGTTGGTTGGTTGGTGGTAGTGTTCTCGTTAGAATCGGCCTTGTCGCTGGCGCCACCCTATCAGGGGTGGTTTCACCCTATCAGGTGGAAAGAGCTTCTCTTTCTTTCATTCCTTTTTCCTTTTCTCTTTTTCTCTTGTTCTCCTTTTCTCCTTTTCTCCTTTTTCCATCATTCGAAGACACTTTTCAACGTTCGGGATATTAACTCTAAAGGGTTTCCAGATGTAAACGTCTCGGTGAATAAGTGCAAGAAGAAGCGAATTGACGGATCGAAGTGCATCGTCTGAGAAATGCATTTGAAGTGGAGAACGTAGTAGATAAGATATATGTACATATGTGCAGTGAATATATTGAATATATTTTTCATAATCATTTATCATAATCAAAATTGAAATTCATTCAATACACATTCGTATCGATTTTTAAGGGACGGATATGTGATTAGGCTTAAATAATATCGCGGTTAGTCGTAGAGCATCTACGGTGCAGTTTTATTAAAAAAAAAACGATTTATCGAAGAGAAAGAAAGAAAGAAAGATAGAAAAAAGAAAGTAAAAAACGAAGGAAAACTCTCTCTTGGAAGCTAAAATTCTTCTCGTGATAAGTATCAGCAAATTTTCATGATCGATCGTTATATCACGTACGCACACGTACATATATCCATCCATCCATCCATACATACACGTTCGTACATATACACTCGTACGAGGCACTTAAAAAAAAAGTGTGTCTCGTTAATTATCACCTAGTAAGTATGTCGACTAGCGGAGAGGCGTCGTTCGAGTGCTTTGTAACGCTCGGGAAAGTCATCGACCAAGTCTATGTGTGTGTCTCGTGGTTGCTACGACCTTGACCCTTTGATGATCGAACGAGGGTCGTTCGAGCGCCCGATTGTTTCTGCTAGCTGCGCGGAATTCTGCAATGAATAAACGGATGGATGGTCGATTGTTGGTTGGATGAACGAATAGATGAAAATAAACAGATAAACGAATAGATGGATGGACGAATGAAAAAAAAAAAAAAGAAAAAAAAGAAGGAACAGAGAAAAAATTGAGAATAGCAGAAGACATATCCGGTCGTACGACTATGTCTCGTGTTCCTTGCGAACGCCCGCGAAATTTGATCTATGGTATAACGTAAGGAGGGTTCGTCTCGTATTCGTTACTCGCGATATTATCTCTCTTTCTCTCTCTCTCTCTCTCTCTCTCTTTCTTGTCCTTCTCCCATTCTTTCCTTTTTTTGCATCAGAACTCGAAGACTCGCGTGCGAGAACTTCCTTTCGAATTATCGACGTGCTAGCTCGTGTCTTTCCACGGTCGTCCGTACACTCCTTATTTTCCATTAGCTTTCGTGGAATACGAATCGTCGACTTTCTTCTTCCATTTTCTGTCTCTCTTTCTCTTTCTTTCTTTTCCTCCAAACGATCGTAACATAGATAAGCTTGTTCCATCGAATCCTCGTCCCCCTCTCTCTACCCTCCCCATTTTCTACGATGTCTCGACGTAAAGTTCATCGAACCTCTTCGCACAGAGAAGAACTAATTCTACGTTACGAACGATCGTATCGTTTTTTCTTCTTTTCTTTCTTTTTCTATTCTTTTCTCTTTATTTATTTATTTTCCTTTATTCCTTTTTTTTTTTTTGTTTTTTATTTTTAACGCACATCGTACTAGATACATCGTACTTGACGATTATGTATTAAAATAATTCTTTTCCTTCTCTCGAGTTTCTTTTCTCTCTCCTCTCGCTAATTTCGTCCTTCCTTTTTCTTCGAACTTCTTATCAAACAGTACATCGTATATCGTATATCGTGTATCGTACTTGACAATAATTTAACAAAAAAAAAAAAAGAAATACAAAATACAAAATAAAGATTCTTCTTTCTGTTCAATGATACCCATTGACCGTAGTATGCGTCAAGAGATAGAAAAAAAAAAGAGAGAGAAAGAGAAAAAAAGAGGGAGAGAGAGAGAGAGAGAGAGAGAGAGAGAGAGAGAGAGAGAGAGAAGCTTACGTGAATGGTCACGTTCACTTACACGCCTATCTAAGGAAATTTATCAACGTTGTAGTACGATGTAAGTACTTAGGTAACTACGCTACGAGTAATCGAGGAACCTTTCAAGGAAGGGCTTGTAGGACGAGAAGGAGTGTACCACCCTTCCTTCTCCTCGTTTCTTTTCTTCTCTCTCTCTCTCTCTCTCTCTCTCTCTCTCTCTCTCTTTTTCCTATACATAGAAAGAACCAACAGGCCGGCCGGCCGGCCGGCCGGCGGGCTATCGTGGATGCGTGCGTGCGAGGCGTGCGCCTCGGAGAGGGTGGCCTGGGCTCGAGGGGGTATTCTGGGAGGGTTGGTCGGGGGTGGAGGGGAGAGCTGGAAGGTGTCGATCGATGAGTCGTACACACCACGAGGACGGGTTTCTTCGTTGGACACAGCTTGACCGTCGCGTGCTATCGATCGACCGTCCTATCTCCCTCTCCCTTCGTCTCTCTCTCTCTCTCTCTCTCTCTCTCTCTCTCTCTCTCTCTCTTTCTTTCTCTCTTTTTTTCCCTCGACTTCTTTCTTTCTTTTTTCTTTTTCTTTTACTCACGCGTTCGTTGAATGAAAGGGTCGTGGCGAGTCGATTTCCTCGAGTCTGGAAATGTCTCGATTTTGAGATTACCTTTCGTTTCGTTTAAAAGAGAGTTAGAGATGAAAGGGGAGAGAGAGAGAAAGAGAGAGATGGAATGATGAATAAATTTGTTTCATGTTATAACGGAGAAAGAAAGAGAGAGAGAGATTTTTGTTCATTTAGTTTTTTTTTATTGGACTCTTTGAATATATCGTCTGCTTTTGAACATATTCGTGGGATATCATTCGGAAACGCATTCGGCTAGATTCGAATCGGCTTTTCGGTCGTTTCCCAAAGCGCTTTCGTTTGCACGTAGGAGTTTAATTGCTCTTCCGCGAAAGCAATTTCGACCTTTCGATTAGGTTGATATATCACGAATACGAATTTTCTGGAATCGTTCTGTCTGGTTTTAATATCAATAGAGAATTTGTTTGATTGATAATTTCTGAATTTCTTCTCTCTTCGAGATATATTATCTGTAAATATATAGTAGCTATGTTATATCTCGTGGAATGAAACCAACCGGATGGATCCCCTTGGGATTACTTTATTAAGCGAATGAGAGAGACAGAAAAAGAGAGAGAACCGTATGGAAGCACCTAAGCTCCGTATTTCACCGTCCAACTTTTAATTAATCGAATAACGCCGGCATGCGACTAGTTTAATGTCGCCCTCGTAGCAAATCCCCGATATACAATGAATTATTTTTCAAAAAGCCTCCCATGAATTCGATCAATTAAAACTTGGCTTTATAATCGAGTTTCGCTGGGCTTTCATCATTTTCAGAATTGTTTCGGGATATCGCGTGCTGTTTGGTCCACGTGAATTCGAATAATTCCTGTTCGCGTCTGCGCTTTATTTTTGTCTCCTGATATCCAGGAGATATCACGTCGGACGTTTATTCGTGGATTTTTTTTTTTTTTTTTTCACGAGAGATCAAAAGCGAGAGCGACGAATAATCAAAAGTACGAGTAAACATAACGAACGCGATATTGAATGAATTATTAGATTTTTATCTCTCTCTCTCTCTCTCTCTCTCTCTCTCTTTCTTTCTCTCTCTCTTCTTCCATCGTATTTTATCGTATACAATATCGTTCATTCTATCGACAATATATTGCTATTTGTTATCTTCCATTAATTGCCAGCTTGTCAATTCTCAAATGAATTTTGTATCGACGACATATAGATCATCAGTCTAGATTGTCACATTTTTGTCTAGGAAAGATAGTTTAAATATTTAATAAGAGAGATTGACATAGAACGGATAAACCGTAAATTAATCGTACATCATATCAATCATTTTTCTACGACGAAGATCATTCCCATTAAGGAACAACCTATTATCGGGCTCATTAAATGAACCCGAAGTTTATACTTACGTGTCATCGCGATAACGTGAAAGTGTATTTGATATACGCTTATTACTTTCGTACCATCAACGGAGCACTCAAATTTTATAACACACCATCGTGCGTGTGACAAAGACATAAATATTTATTTCTTTCTCTTTCTCTCTTTCTCTCTCTCTCTCTCTCTCTCTCTCTCTCTCTCTCTCTCTTTCTGTCTTTGTCTTTCTCTTTCTTTTCCTGTTATTTTCTACGATTTCGTTTCGCGAAACATTTTTCTTTTCTTTCGATTGCTACGAATTTCGCGTGTTTACAATTTCGTATATGTATATATATATACATATATTTTTTTCTAAGCTATTTAAAGAAATGAGTTAAGGAGGGTGATGTCTTGCATAGATATAAATCTCTTAGGTAACCTTCTTTCAAAATATTTTCCCGGAAAGTATCTATACGATACAACGCGACGACGTAAAGCATTCATTAAATATATTTTTACGTTCTAAATAATAAAATATATGAATATTATTTTTCAAAAAAAAAATATATATATATATATATCTACTTACTTTCCAACCTATAAAAACTCTGACGAAGAAAGAAATAGAAAAAGGAATCACGTCGGATTTATATATCAAGGATCTTACGATTAATTAAATTAGATTGTTAAGAAACATGCAAAAAGAAATACGAAATCTAAATAATGTCAAGATATCGAGTGTCTCGAGTTAACTTGACATCGTTAGCTTGACTGATCTATCATGTGAAAGAAAGAGAGGCAAAGATAGACGGACACACGGATAGACAGAAAGAAAGAGAAAGATGGACTACTTGACGAACTGTTTGAAGAACTGTTTGAGGAACGTCAGAAAATCATCGAGAATTTTGGTCTCGTGGTTGGATATAAAATTTCATTCGTAGTGATAGGGACATGTCCATCGTTTCTACGGACATTTACTGTTACCGCTAGAGAAATATATATATATATACATAAATAGATAGATAGATAGATAGATAGATAGATAGATAGATAGATAGATAGATAGAGAGAGAGAGAGAAGCAGAGATGGTTAGAAAAGGTGGCACGTGTTACGAGCATTCTCTCTCTCTCTCTCTCTCTCTCTCTCTCTCTCTCTCTCTCTCTCTCTTTCTCTCTCGAATTCGACGATAACGCCACGTACGGTTCGATACCGAGCGTCGCGACGCCCGGCAGTCTGCCACCGTTCCGTTCTGTCCCGTTTCGGTCCCACGCACACACACACAAACACACAATACATACACATAGAAATACACACACGAAGACACGCATTTTCATCGACGATAAGACGTCTGCGTCTTTTTCTTCTTCTTCTTTTTCTTTTTTCTTCTCTTCCTCCTTCTTTTCCTTTTCTTCCTTTTCTTCTTCGTCTTCTTCTTCTTCTTCTTCTTCTTCTTCGAGGAAGAGTGCACGTGTTGGTGTACGACGCCGCCATGGGCGCCAGCTTTTAAGAAGAACCTACAAGAACGTATTGATTTTCTTATCTTCTTAGAAAGCATGGTGTTCTGATACTTATAACGACACAAAAAAAATAAATTCGAGTTTTTCTATTTTTTATAAATTTGTTAAATAGTTAAAAGGTAGACGATAGATAGATAGATAGATGAATGAATAGATACATCGGTCGATCGTTCGGGATATCGATGATGAAATTTCGATAAATTCGTCTTTTCAATCGGCGATTAAGAATGAATGAATTAATATCTCTTATCTATAAGTTTGATTAGAAATTAATTGGAAATATTGATCGGACTCGTTCTTTTTCCTATATAAAAAATTGTTCACTCGAATAAATTGTATAAAATTCGATAAAAACCGAAAGATAGTATATTGTTACGCCTATGGGCGTATAACGAAGAGAGGGTGAGAGGGCCACAGAAAGAGTGACGTTAGGTATGCGTTGGCACAAGAAAGTGAGTTGTCCGACGTGAGTTAGTCGACGACGCCATTAATTTACCGGGCGATTTGGCCCGATTAGTGCCGCCAAAGTCTTCCTAGAGGAGTGAGAAAGAGCAAATGAGAGAATAAGAGAGACAGAGCAAGAGATAGAGAAAGAGTAAATGAGAGACCAAGAGACAGAGAGAGAGAGAGAAAGAGGCTTTACTCGAAGTAAACGCAAGACGATGAAAGGAGGAAGAAACTTTCTGCGGCTTCCCTTTGAACGGTGACGTAATTGCAAGGAGACAGCCACTCCTCGCGAATCCCTCTACTCGGTTTTACAAATGGGTCCTTTTAAATGGCCCGTCGGCCGTCTCCCGAATGCCCCCTTCTCCCTTATCCTTCTCCTCCCACTCTCCTTTTCTTCCTCTTTACCCCTCGATCCAACGTTTTATGTTAATGTACCACAAGGGATTGTTGGCCCTTTCATAACTCGTGATAGGGAATATTAACGAAGCTTACTTTCCTTACGTTCGATAAATGGACGAAACGATTACGTCATTTGGTACTTTCGTCGTTTAGAGAAAATGGACTTAAAACGTTCCTATCAGCTGATTTTTTTAAATTAATTATCTTTTATGGATATTATTACCTTTCGTTGCAAACTTACGAGTCTCTCTCTTTCTCTCTTTCTCTTTCTGGGAGCTTTGAGGCAGATAAAAAATTAGATTGTATAAATGTTTTTCGAAAAGGAATAATCGATTTTTAAAATCATTTAAATACTTTCGTCTCTCATCGCCACATTCTTATTATATATCGATATTTGTTTTTTATTCAAATTTAAAGAAAAAAAAAGGACGAATTTTCGAAGAATGATTCGTACAAAAGTGTGTTATCTTTTCCTTTTTAATTTTAATTTTATTCAAAAGACGATAAAAAAAACGTATTTCTTTGTTTTTGAATAGTCGCAATTTGGAAACTTTCGAGGATGCTTTTAAAATCGATTTTTCGTTGAAACGAAATGAATATGTAGGTACGTAACGTATAGCTTTGGAGGTTTGCAAAATGAGTTGAAGTATCGTACGGGTGGTTAGAGTGGGGGTGGACTGGGGGATGGGAGATGGTGGGTGAGAGACGTTTACGGCACCGATGGATTTATAATGCCATAACGTAATACATATATAATAGAAAGCGTTCCGGGCGATACGAATTACCTTTTATGGCCGTCAAGTCGTAATATCTCGAGTTATGAAAGGTAATGTACGTTTCTCGAATAATGTTACGTATGTATTTATGTATGTATGTATGTATGTACGTAAGTAGGTATGTACATACATATATACATATGTCATATCTATTATATTATATAAGATGAACAAATAGATACTTCCTCTCAGGGGAAAAAGCTTTTCTATGGGAGACTTTAAATCGTTATTATTATTATTATCGTTGTTGTTATTATTATTATTATTATTATTATTATTATTATTATTATTATTATTAATTAAATAAAAATAATATTATCTTTATTGTTGTTGTTACGTAACTCGTACACATTAGAAATTTATTGTTCTCTGATGGAAAGAAATGAAAAGAAAGGAGTAGGGACAAATGGACGTCCTGTTTACGATGCATCAATTCTCAAAAACTTTTCGAAAGAAAAGCGTTAGAAAGGAATCAACCTATAAAGAATCATATAACGCTATAAACACATCGATCTTTTTTATCGTGTAATCGACATCAATTTCATATTTTTCCTTTAATCCATTAACGTCAGAAATAACGAGACTAGCTACTATTATCGCGAAAAAAATTAACTGCTTCGTTTTCATTCGCGCTTTTATTAATAATAAAAAAAAAAAGAGAGAGAGAGAGCAAAGGATATCATCATTTATTCATCGTTTTCTCGATTAATTAATTTATCCGAAACTTTCTTAACTAATCTATTATTATTTTAAATCGAAATATATTTTTTAAATTTATCTATATGCATTCACGCACGTTCATCAATCAAAAAATTTTTTCGTAGTGCAAACTGATTAAAAAAATATTTTACACGAACAAGTGTCAGAATAATTTACGATATTAACTATAAAAACGAATGATCGAAGCGACAAAAAAGTTTTGGAATTTTTTTTACGATCCTTAAGAATTTTACAAAACGTTATTTCGTTGTTTAAACAACACAGTCGTGTGTACTCGCCAAAGTCTTCGTCGAAAGATTAATGTTGGTCGGTGACCCTTCTTCTTATCCCTTGCCTCTTCTCTTCCGGTGACATTCCCTTTTCCCTTATCATATCGTAACATTACTTTAAAACTCTCCCTCTGCTTTATGTCTCTTTATTGCAAATTCCTATGTCCTTTTGATTGATTTTTCATTTAAAAGAACGTGTCATCGTATATCGTTTTGATTTTTTTAATGACGTAAAACACACACACACACACACCAATTTAGTCCATTTTAATAAAAACTATATACATATATAAAATAATTATTATATTTAATACAAAAAATATTTCAATTGTATTAAATAATTTATATTTGTATATAATATTTTAATCGTATAAATAAATAAATATTATTACAAATTATTTATTATATACACACACACACACACATATATATATATATAAATATTTTCTTTAGTGTCCGGTACGTCGAACAAAAAAGAGGAAGAGACGGCGGTGGCCTCATCGGTTGGAGTCACGGAGGAAAGCGGTGTCCTAGGCACGACAAGGTCCAAGCCAGGAAACGATCCTGGAGGAGGTATAGACTTATTAGCAGCCCTGCAGCTGCACAATACTACGCGGCAGGGTGTCACGCAGGTACCGGGACTGGTTAGACTGAAGGCAGCTTATTATCTTCAGGGTGAGTAACCATGGCCCATGATGTGATTCATGATTAAAAGAAACATCGATTGATCTCTATTCGTGCGTTAAATCTTCCTAGTTCGGTCATGCGGAAATTCTAGTTTATTTTATATATATATATATATACATACATGTACATATATATATGTACACATATATATATACACATATATTATATATATATGTGTATGTATGTATGTATGTATGTATGTATGTATGTATGTATAAAACAGTCGTCAGTCCCTATCTAAATTTTGTATAAACAAAACATTTCAACATCCCCAATTATTTTTGCAATTTTTTATTCTTTTATTTCAATTTATTTCAACAAGAATTATCGATCATCGTAGAGTGTGATTTTGATATATATATATATATATATATATATATATATATATATATATATGTATGTATGTATGTATGTACTAATAACAATCCTCTCTCTCTCTCTTTCTCTTTCCCTCTTTATCTGTTCTCTTTACCAAGGGCTGGGATATATAAATCTTAGGGTATAATTTATCGGAGCACACCCTTCTGCTATTACGTTCAGGGATGTCTAACAGCGTAACGAATTTTACGAGGAACGTACATTCTCTCTTTCGAGAGATAGAGAGAGAGAGAGAGAGAGAGAGAGAGAGAGAGAGAGAGAGAGAGAAGGAGTTAGGAAGAGATAGAGATATTGAAGAAGAAAGGTAGAGAGAGAGAGAGAGAGAGAGAGAGAGAGAGGAAGGAGAAGGGTTCCAAATACCAGCTTAATTTGCATACCGCAAAAGCTATTCCTTCGGGCTAACGATCTTCCCCGTTTACTGTATCTCCGAGTAATTAATATCTTCAAAAGGATAGAACGATTGCTCCTCATAAATTACAACCCTTTATTGGAGCACTTTTCACTCGACTACTTTTTATTATATTTTTCAAAGAGAAGTAGGATAAAGAGAGATCAACCCATCGAAGATTAGATATCAGAAATTAAAATATATATCTCGTTTCTCGTTCAGTCCAAACTAATTAAATATTTTTTTCTTCTTTTTTTCATAATTTTATCATACAAATTTATCTCAATACACACACACACACATATATATATATATACACATACACACAATAAATATCAATAGCTAGTAAAGTTAGCAAAGCAATATAATTGAAACTAATAATACGAGTTTTACGGAAGACTAGATAGTTTCGTAACCGAAGCCACTTCCGTTCCCTTCCTCTCGTTTAAAGGCTCTTTCCTTTCATCATAATAGTCAGCACTAGCATAATGATCACGTAAAGCTTTCTAGTTCCTAGTTTAATCGATATTACGAAAGGTCAGTTACGAAGGACTTTCGACGTCTGGTTGCTTGGCAGACACCGACACTGAGTTATATAATACTTATATATATATGTGTCTATGTGTATGTACATATTATGTATATATCGTGTATATACATAATATATATATATGTATGTATATATATAAATATATACATATATATATAGGTATATACTAGTAGATCATAACGAAAAGGAAGGTTATTTCCCTTTCGAGCTATAACACATGAATATACGCGTATCGATCATCCGACTTGAATTCTTTTTTCTTTTCTTTTTTTTTTTGTTTTTGATAAAACTTTATCGTTTGAACTACTTTTACTTACTTACTACTTCGACTACTTGTCTTATTTCTCTCTCTTTTTTTTTTTTATTTTTATCGAAAGTAGTAGAAACCAACAATACCGACGATTCAAAGGGTGGGTGGTCGGTGCAACGTCCTCGAAAAAGCAACCAACATAGTTTGTTCGTTCCTATCGGACGAGCTCATTCGCAGGGGTGTATCGTACTTGTACAGAAAAGGGGCCAAAAGAAATTTCAATTACGTTTGGGAAGAACCCTTGGGATATATCCCTTCTCTACAATATTTTTCCATCGTGATGAAACCTAACGATAACGAAAAGAAAAGAAAGAGAGAGGAAGAAAGAGAGATGGATATATATATATATATTTTTCTTTATTTTTCTTTCATCTTCTTCTTCTTTTCTTTCTCACTTTCGAGAAGAAATAATTTATTTATTTTCTTCTTCATTTCCTTCTCCTTTCTACGAGTAACATACTACGAATTCAAAATAAATAAATAAATTAATTAATGAATAAATAAATTAATAAATTAATTAATTAAAATAAAATAGAAGAAAAGAAAGATTAGATAGGATGGAGAGAAACTTCGTTTACAGATTTCAAGAGTAAAGGGATTTCACGGGGAAATTTAATGGTATATATCAAAGCAATTCGATTAACTCGACGTAGAGGCCAACTGTCCGTCTCACTTTCCTACATTTTCGGGATGGTTTAATGGAGAAAATGGAGAAAACGAAGAGAAAGAGGGAAATAATAGTGCCCGCGTCGGGCACATAGTCCCGTGTCAATTTGCAGGAGCTTAACGCGAAAATCCCTTTTTCTCTGGGAAAGAAAAGGGACGTATTCCTCTTGTGTGACAGACATGAGAGACAGACAGAGAGAGAGACAGAAAGAGAGAGAGAGAGAGAGAGAGAGAGAGAGAGAGAGAGAGAGAGAGATCATTCTTCGAGGGGCCACGTGTCAAAGTTTTCCCAGACGCGTACGGGAAATAAGATTTTCAGTGATGTTGAGTTAGAATGAGTTAGAAAGAGAGGGTAGAATAGAAGGTGTGCGTATTATCTGTTGGTTTTGAGGGTCCTCAGGCCGGGAGCCAATTCGTGAGCCCTTTTGTACAGCAACAAACGGGGAAATGGGTTTTTTGATCTCGTTTGATCGCCTACGAGACAACTGTTGTTGTTTTCCTTTGATACTTTCTCTCTCTCTCTATCTTTTTCTGTTTGAGATCGATACCTAGGTATTGTTCGAGAAGAATACCTATCGTCGACTAGTTTACTATTCGAAGATATTAGAAAGTATAAAGAAGAAAAAAAAAAAGAGGGGAAACAGAAAAGAGCCTGTTAAAACTTTTCTTTAGCCATTATCAAAATATCTTTGTTTGTTATATTTTTATTATATATTTATTATATTTAGTATACATATTGTATATTGTTTATTATTTGTATAAAAAGAAATACTTTTCCTTTCTATTTCGTTATTTCTTAATTTCATTTTGTTCGTTTTTATTCGACGTGCAACCATTTCTGATGAGTAATTATTATTGAGTTAATCGTCGTTGTGAGAAAGTGAGAAAGAGAAAATAAGAAGGAAGAGAAAAGAAATTCGGATGATCATTCGTCAATGAAGGATGAAAATGACAGAGCCTATAGTTTTCGAAAAAGGAAATACACAGGCGTGTGTCTACTCGTGCGTAACGAGCGAGTACCTTCGAGACGAGTCATAGAAGAAAGAAAGAAGTAAGTGTAAGGGATATATACCCTTTCGTTTCGGTTTCTCACACCCCGTATACATGGCCGTATTTCGTATTAGATTATAATTAAGCGTGGACACGAAAGTAATTACTTGACTGGTTCGTGCCTGACCGTCCGACCGTTTGCCTTTTCGACGACGATCCGCCGACTGTGCTTCCTTGCGGAGACGTAAGGGTTATAGAAAAGGGCTGTTCGAACGGAATCGACGGTTTATTATCGAGCAAGGTGTAATGTTACTTTATGCGTACCAGCGGTGCATCTGAAACACGATCACGTTCGCCTTTCGATGCGAGAAGCCTGTTGGCGTGTCCACCTTCTTTCTATCGTCACTCTTTCTCTCTTTCTCTCTCTCTCTCTCTCTCTCTCTCTCTCTCTCTCTCTTTCTCTGTGTTTAAGCGTGTTGTGTAAGATAGTATTAGCGCGTGTATTACTCGACTTTTTCATAGGCGACACCCTATATACAGTCGGGAACAAAATTGGATCGTTTATCATGCGGCGTATTTTTCTTAATTACGTCAATATCTTTTGTTTATTATGTATGTATGTGTGTCTATGTATGTGTACGTTGCATATATATATATATATATATATATATATATATGTATATATATAAAGGATGTTACATTTGTATTTCGATTCACATCTTACAAAAAAAAAAAATGATTGATATTTTTATCTTCCAATTTTCCAAAAGAAACAGAGAGAAAAGGGCTGATATAACTCTCTCATGTCTTAAAAAAAAAAAAAAAAAAAAAAAAAATAGAAGAAGAAAAAAATTAGGCCACGTGTAAGAAATAATAAAATGATCTGTTACTTTAATTTAACGGGCCTATCGAACAAGTGTATATATAATTTTGTTACCGACTGTATGCGTGATATACACGTATAGTGCAGCTAGATATACACGTACCAACCTTTACAACCCTTCCTCTCTCTCTCTCTTTAGTTATTGTTTTTCCTCTCTCTCTCTCTCTCTCTCTCTCTCTCTCTCTCTCTCTCTCTCTCTCTCCCACTCTCTCACTATGTCGCTTACAGCCCCCACATGCGTCCGTCATAGCGCCGATCGTTTGCACGGCGCACGTTACACGCGTGCCTTTTAATGACTCGCCGTTGTTCAAAGCCAGAGAGAAGGTAACCGACCGGACGAAGGTAATCGAGACATCGAACGTGTAAAAGGAGCTCGTACCACTTAATAATGGCTCGATGAAGTATGCACCGAAAGAGAAATAGATGAAATTTAATGGATTATACGGGGCTCGCGTTCATTTCATCGAGTTTCAATTCTACTCGGGAATAAATTCGTCCTTGGCTGTGTAAAAAATAGAATGGTTAGAATCGTTAGAGTGAGTCCTTGTAAAAAGAGAGAAAAGGGAATAGAAAAAGAGAAAGAAAAAACATATTTCAATCTTCGATCGCTATACACATTCGATCGCTAAAAATAAATAATAAGAGAGATCTTTTGTTCGTCGATATATAGATCGTCAAATAAATTATATTTTATTTTATGAAATATGTTCAATCACTTGCTATTCGACGAGCACTTTATTAACGAACGAAAATGTACGCTCCGATTATATATTATAAAGATTAACACCGAAAATTATTTTCATTCGTCGCTAAGATCCACCCCCAAACTCCCTTCCCTTTTATATCACATCACATTTTTTCTACGTTCGATCGGTTTAATGCTACGTTGAAATAACGCGAGCATGGAATTGAGCGTCGACACTATCGTCATGTTTGATCTCATTTTTTTTTTCTTCCTTTACGATCCGCGATGATATCAAGTACGTTTTCATTATCTCGAAAAAAAACAGAGAGAGAGAGAGAGAGAAAGTGAGAGACAGTTAAAATAATATGATAAAAGTATTATTTCCTTCTAACCCGGAAAAATGTTTCTCGGACTAGCACGAATTTAGATTGAATTTTCGTCTGTTAAATGCGATTACGTAAACCCAACGAGCACGAATCTCGCTTTCCCAGGTCGAGTTCGTTGCAACCAACAAAATTTGGTCACTGGCCTATATCACGGTACGTGAGAGAGAAAGAGAGAGAGAGAGAGAGAGAGAGAGAGAGAGAGAGAGAGAGAGAGAGAGAGAGAATCGTAATCCCTTTTGCAAAAGAGTCAATAACGAAAACATCCCCATTTCCATTCCTAACACTCAGCACAGTTAGCTAACTTTTCAGTTACATCGGCCAACGAGATGATTTCAGTCAGCATTTCGCAAAACGTTTGTTGTGAACTTTTCAACCAGTTCTGGCAGGTCATACGGATAGATATTATTGATGGTTCTTTAAGAGATGGAAGAAAAAAGTTTCTCTCGAACGAGATTTGTAATTTTTCATCCCTTTTTTCTTTCCTTTTGTTTTTCTTTTCTTAATCCATAAAAGCCGTAGAGCACCGTCGATGTTATTTCAAAGGGAAACTTTTTTAGGGTCGCGACTAGCAAAATAATATAACCAAGTAAATAACTGTCGTGGGACTGGTTACTCGCTAGAATGAAATTCTGCAAATCGTTGTATCGCGTGTTGGCCAATCGTTCGCTTCTATTTTTGTTTCTTCATTCATGAATATTAGAATTGAATTATGTACGTAAAGAACGAGGCTTTTCCCTTTTTTTCTTTGTCGTTTCCTTCTCTTCTTCTTCTTCCTCCTTTTCTTTTTCTTTCTTCGTCGGTGAAAAACATTTTAGAAAAGAATTCTTCGCGATAGATCGATAGATCGGTGTCGATTCATAGAAAGTTCCCGGCCGACCAATAACCATACATTACTACTTTCAGGCGAGGAGAGAGAGCTCCGACTCAGCGAGGCAAGTTTCAAACGAGCGGCTGCACTACTCCGGCGGGTTCCGGAATTTACTATAGCTGCTGCTCTACGCCAGGAGGAGGCCAATTCCGGGACTATCGTCGCCTTTTCACACGGGAACAATAGGTACCTTACTTTGGTATATTCTAATATCTATAATATCCTAAATTAATATTCAACGAACGTTCGACGAATTTTCTAATCGCATTAATCGCTTCTCGTTGTTATAATACATTTTTCATTGATTTTTAAATATGAAAGAAGAGGGAGGGAAAAATCGTGTACACGTCGTTGATTCATGCACGATTATTATTGATAAGAAGAAAAGAGAAAGGGAAAAAAGAAAAAAAGAAAAAAGAAAAAAAAAAGAAAAACACTTAACCTAACTAAAACGTACTTGCAGTTGTTGGCACGCGAGAACGAGAGAACGTATTAGTCCAGTCGTTTTGACCTGGCTGACACAAATTGGACGTATGTAGGCAAACACACGTGCAGTTATCACGTGGCAATTAAAACGCTGCACTTGCAGCAATGTAGGCGAACGCCCGTCGCGGACCACTCCGACCACCGAAAACGTGACGTGTTTATTCGATACAATTTTCGTGATGGATATCCAACGATTTTTTGTACGACTTGGCACAGCTATCTGTGCCCTTTTCTGTTTATTTATTCTCTTATTATTATTTTTTTTTTATTTGAACGTTTTGTTAATCCTCATTTTTGATTTCGCGTCTTTGTCGTTGATAAAATAGAAAAGGAAGACGTCTTAGCGTCGAGCGTGCGTATCTACGATTTTTTATTAAAAAAAAAAAAAAAAAAAAAAAAGAGAGAGACAAAAATTATTTGCGAAATTATTTAGCATAAAAAAAAAGGAAAAAAAAAAAACAAAAATTCTTCCTTAGAAATCGTTATCGTTATTCGATAGAGGAGGACGTATTTTTGATAAAAAAAAAAAAAAAAATGGAAAAAAAAGGAATTCTTTATAAATCGTAATCGTTATTCATATAACCAGATATTTGGAGCTGCAGAGCAGCGGACGCAAGGACGAACTTCGACTTCATTACGTATCACGCCGTGACGGGAGCGTCCACGTCGAGGCATTTCCTTTTCGACTGGCCGATGGCGCCTGGCACAGGGTTGCCCTGAGTATAAGCGGCTCGCAGGTCGAGCTACTCGTCGACTGTCACCCTCTCTACAGGCGACTACTTAGGCCAGGTCCACCGGACACTAATTTCACTCTACCGCAGCTCCAACTTTGGATTGGTCAGAGAAATGCTAGGCACTTTCTCTTCAAGGTAAGTTAAAGTTTCCTTTTTCGACGTTCTTTCATTTCATTTTTTTTATACACACATATATATATGTATATGTATATATGTACATAATCAGACAATCGAACGAATCTTGTCAAATGTGTGACATCATCTAATTAAAACTCAAAGACTATTGTCATCATTCGACTGAGAGCTATTCTGTGCGATTTTCGCGGCACAGGGTGCTTTGCAGGACGTCAAGCTGGTACCTGGACCCCATGGATATCTCTCGCAATGTCCTCAGCTCGATTCGTCCTGCCCGACCTGCGGACAATTTTCTATGCTCCAGAATACCGTCGAGCAGCTGATGCACAATCTCAACGAGTTAACGCGTAGGGTTGGTAGAACGAGTTCTTTTTTTTATTTCTGTCCTTGAGAAAACTCTTTTACTTCTTCTTCTTCTTCTTCTTTTTTTTATTACTCTCGTTGCATCACGCGCTCATCGACGTCCTTCCTTTCAGCTAGCCGCTGCAGAAGGCAGAATAAACAAGGTCGAAGAGTGCGAGTGCCAAAAATCTTGCAGAGCGAATGGTACCGTTCACGAGGACGGTGCAACCTGGGAAAAAGGTTGCCAACAATGTTCTTGCGTTCATGGTGAAATCGAGTGTAGGCCTACACCCTGTGCTCCTGTCACCTGTAAAAATCCAGTCATTCCTCAGGAACAATGCTGCCCGATTTGTTTAAGTGAGTTAACGTCGACGTTTTGCGTTTGCCATCATTAAATGTTTGCAATCGTTAATCACTGACTGACTTATTTATTTCACTTATATGTGTATATATATATATACGTACATATATATTCGACAGAGCAATGTTATCTTCACGGTGTGATCTACGATCACGGCGTGAAAGTCTCACCGAAGCAGTGCGTCGAATGCGACTGCTACGACGGTAGCTTCACTTGTCAAAGGTTCGACACAGAAACGAGATGTCCACCACTGCCCTGTCCACCCAGCGAACAAATCAGCGTTGCTGAGGAATGTTGCAAGTACTGCCCAGGTAGAAATATTAATCTCAAAGAGAATATATAAAACGAATAAAAAACAAAGAAACCAATCACTTTTCTTTTACAATAAACTCTCTTTTCTTTCGGAAAAAAAAATCACGTGTGTTTGTGTTCGATCGATTTCAAAGTAAAATGAAAAAAAAAAAAAAAACAAAACAAAAAACAAAAAGTAAGAAAAAAAAAAGAAAAAATAAAAAAAGAGGAAAAAAGGCCAAAAAAGAAAATCAAAAAAAAAAAAAAAGACAAGAAATGGCGATCAGAAAAGAAAACGACAAAAGACCGACCGGAAAAAAAAAGCAAAACGAAACAAAGGGAAAAGATAGAACGAAAGCATTTTAGGAACATTGAAACTTCCCTAACTTTTTTTCCCGCACGTCAATCATTAAACCTCTAATCAAATCTCTAACCGCCTCTTCATCTGCCTGGCTAATCCAATTTAACCAGGGGTGGACTACTGCGCGAAGGGCCACAAGTGTCATGCTAACGCGTCCTGCCTGAATCTCCAGACGACCTACGCCTGCCACTGCGATATCGGTTTCCAGGGGGATGGTCATAACTGTCACGGTACCTAACGCTTATCTCTAACTTTCTCGCATGTCAAATCGAACGGAAACGATGCGTCGAATAATCACATTAACCCCATTTCTATATCGGTAACTCGATCATTAATTAACGGGAGAATAACGTTCTTTTGCATGGTAAATCTTCGATCTTCTCGATTATAACAAAACCAATCTCTTTTTCCTAATAATTGAAATTTCATGAATTCTAATCTGTCCGATTCCGAAACTCAACGTGAATGTCACGACGCGATAGACGGAAATCGAAGGGGTTAATGCCTTGGGCAGACACATCGATGAGTCCATCGTCTGGACTCGTTCAAAAGTGAGCAACCTTGAGATCTAGAAGGTCTAAGGAACAATGTTTGATCTATGCTCGTCGTTCCTTAATCCCCTACATAGACGTGGACGAGTGTAAGCAGCAAGGTGGATCGGAAGGTCATCACTGCAACGCCAATACCAGATGCGTCAACGTGATCGGCTCTTATACGTGCGAGTGTCTTCCTGGTTATCACAGAGTCGACAAGTTCAATTGCGCGGAGTTGGACGAGTGCGTTACGGGACATCACACGTGCGACGAGCACGCGACGTGCGTTAACACTGCCGGCAGTTACTACTGCGTTTGCAAGGACGGTTATGCCGGCGATGGGCACACGTGTAAACGTAAAGTATCTTCCTGAAAACATTGTTGACTCATCGAAAATGTGAATCATTTTGTCTCTTATATCATTCTCGTTTCTTCTCATCCTCTGTCGCATCGATCGTTGTTATCGTTTCTCTTTTTTTTTTCTTTCCCTCTCGTTTTAGCAATTTGCAATCAGACTTGCCAAAACGGTGGAGAATGCGTGGCACCAGGTCGATGTTCTTGCCGAAGGGGGTACATCGGTAACAGCTGCGAACTCGACTTGGACGAATGCGCCAGCGATCTTCACAGATGTCATCGATCATCGAGTTGCTTCAATATGCCCGGTTGGTATTATTGTCGCTGTAAGCCCGGTTACAGAAGCGCCCTACACGACAGCACACAGGGTACTCAATGTCTCGACATCGACGAATGCAACGACCATACGATCGAGAGGAGGCACACGTGTCATCCCAGCGCAAAATGCGTCAACACCGAGG
>NC_057693.1:5786809-5801626 GCF_014466175.1 Vespula pensylvanica
ATTATCGATTATTTATCAAATGATCGTCGTAAAATCGATCGATCGGCCGAGAACGAAAATATTAACCTGTCTCTCGTGCAATGGCTAGAAATCTCTAATGCACGTTTTCAAAATTTGCATGCAACCTATTCGTTCACTTCCACTTTCCACACGAGATAAGAAAACAAAATGAAATAAATGAGTCATCCGTTACCTTATAATCACCTTAACCAATTAATCAATTCATCTAAAAATTAACTATCCGAAGTAAACCATCCCTAACTCTATCCATAACTACCTTTAGCCCTCACCCCCACCCCCGTACGCACACTTCGACACATTACTGTCTTATTGGTATCAAGCGATGGGTTTGAAGGGGTCTCCGTTCACGTTTCTTCCCGTATCTTTTTTGTATCTCGTTATGGTCGTTTGCAGCGCACGAAGGCGACGAAAACACGTAATATCTATATACAGAAGTACAAACACAAGCACACAGATTGCATCTTGGATGATTCTCGTTTCTTTATCTTTCTTTGTTGGTTGTTCTCTCTCTCTTTCTTTCTTTCTTTCTTTCTTTCTGTTTATGTTGTTGTTCCTTCTTTTTTTTCTTTTCTTATTCTTTATATTTTTCTTTTTCCTTTTTCTTTTTTTTTTTTTCTTTACCGTTCTCTCTTCCACTCGACTTTTGTTGTTACACTCGAGAGCCTCTCTTGCACCCTCCTCTGATTTGCATTCGAGATTCGATAGAAGCACCAAAAGTCTCTTTCTCTCTCTTTCTTTCTCTATCTATCTGTATCTGTCTCTCTCTCTCTCTCTCTGTCTCTCTCTCTCTCTCTCTCTCTCTCTCTGTCTCTCTCTTTCTCTATCTATCTCTATCGATATTTGCTCGCGCGACGATCCTGGCGATTTTCACTATCAAAGTTTCGTACAAACGCATGAATATTAGTATCTTGAATATCTTCTACTATTTTTTTTATTTATTTTATTTATTTATTTTTATTTTTTTTTTATATACATATACTCTCGTTAGATATCGCAAAATTGCCAGGATCGAATCCGAGCGTAGTGAAAACTTAGAGATCTGTCGTCGGGTCTCGAAAAACATATTATGGAAATTCATTGTTTTGTCCCCCCTCCCCCACCCCTCGAATGTCAGCATGATTGTCATTACGATTATTGTAATTTGTGATCGTTTTGGAACGTGTCGTTTTGATTCACGATAATAATAATAAAAAAAATAAGACATTAAAAAAAAACATAGTAAAAGATTAAAGAAACAAGGTATTGGAGCGGCCGTCACGAGAGGACGTCACGAAGGAAATAAAATGGACGACGGGATTGTTCGATCTTACCCTTGCTCCACACGGCGGAACGAAGTGGTATCGTTTAGAGAAACAATGAATTAACATATTATGTTGGACGAGTACCTTTTCTCTTGTCCTTTAATGGCCGAAGTGTCTCCGATAGAATTGTTCGTAAAGTAATTATTTTCGTGAAGCTCGCAGTGACGAATCTTTTTTGTTTCTTTGTCTCTTTTCTATTTTTTTTATTATTATTTTTTCGTTATTCGTCGCGAAAATCGTGCGTATGGAAAAAGAAGAAGTTCGAAGGACTCTTCGGCTCGAAGGACGGAGGTTGAAAAAGAAAAGAAAAGAACAAAAAAAGAAAAAAAGACAGACAGGCGCGCGCGCGCACGAACACTCACAGACGAACACATACTAACATGTACACACTCACACACATCTATAGAAAGAAAACAAAAATGACACGCAGAGAGATACACAGAGAGCACACACACACACACACAAACACACAGAGAGACACAGCAAAAAAAAAGACACACAAAAAGCGCACACACAAATCGGTGTAAATGACTTCCTTCCGCCGTGGCTAACCCGAGAACGAACGAAACTCTCCGCAGGACGGGCAGCTATGCTGTAGCTACGATTACGGCTGCGCTGGCGATCTGGGCGACGAGCAGCAGCAACGTGCTACAGTCGGTGCTCCTGAGTCTCTCGTACAGCCTCTATCGGACGCTACGAGGTGGTCGTTGGTCGAGGGTACACAGGAAGCAGCTGTACCAGCGGTCACCAGGTCCTACCATCAGGTCGAGTCGGTCTCATCCTCGTACTCTTCCTCCTCCTATTCTTCATCGTCATCGACATCAGGAAGTTCATCAGGGAATTCATCGGGCCCAGGTAGAAAGGTTTACCTCGGCAGTTCCAGACAGCAGTTCGTCCAGTTGCGAGACGATCGTCGAGCCAGAGTCCTCGATCAACAGCAACAACAGTCAAAACAACAGCAACAGCAACAGCAACAACGGACAACAACGACGTCGTCTACGTCGACGACAAGGAGTCAACAGAGCTTCGGCGGAGAGACGACGTCGTCGACGGTGTCGGCATCGCGAGATACGACCATGGCGTCGACGACGTCGCCGACGAAGAGCGTCTCTTCGTCGTCGGGAATCGGTAGCAAGACCCGAAACAATCTCGTCGACGGTGCTAGAACGACTCGTCATCGAACAGCTTCGATCTCCTCCTCCTCTTCCTCCTCCTCCTCCTCCTCCTCCTCTTACTCCTCCACCTCCTCTTTATCCTCAAGCTCGTACTCCAGCTCATCCACATCCTCAGTCTCTTCTTCCAGCAATTCGGCAGCAACAGCAACAGCAACAGCAACAGCAACAGCAACAGCGGCAGCAACAGCAACAGCAGCATCCTCGCCCGTCACGTTGCTCCTCCCATCCTCGTCAACGATCGACGATCTCTCGACGTTCGCCTCGAAAACGGCAACTTCGGCTAAGAAAACGTCCGAACCTAATTCATCTCCTGCTGCCACCGTTGCTACTACCGATACTAGTGCTGCTAAGGTTACTACCGGTGACGTCTCTTCTCGCGATCGTCGATCCTCCTCGTTATCGTCGGTTGGACGCCGTCGCAAGGACGACAAGGACGAGTCCTTTTCACGCGGTAGCGCCACTTGAACGAGCCGTGTCTCGAGGGAGCTAGAAAAGAGAGATATATAATCGTCGAGATGTTCGGTAAGGCATTCCACGGGACGTAAGGATTTCTTTGAAGGGAGGGGAAGATGGAGATCGTGCCGAGGTTGCGTCAGCCTGATCAACGACGATGATCACGATTATACGTAGACGAGAGAGAGAGAGAGAGAGAGAGAGAGAGAGAGAGAGAGAGAGAGAGAGAGAGAGAAACGGAGAAAAAGAAAGAAAAAGAGAGAGACCGAAGAAATCTACGAAATGTCCCTAAAGGACGTCGAGCAAGTGGCCAGGATAGAAACTCCAGGAGTCGAGAGGAGGCCTACGTGCTTCCCGAATTCGCAGATTCCTTTTCTTCTTTTTTTTCTATTTTTTTTCCTTCTTTTTTTTAAATGCAGGATCGATTCGAGTTCGCTGGCTTTCTCCCTCCTTCTCTATTTCCTTCCACCCCCTCGACCTCCAAATCGACAAGAACTGCTGCTTTCCAACGATCGAACGCGTTACGTGGATCGAGCAGAAGCTTTAGCCGAGCTTTCGATGAGCTTTCTATGAGCCTTCGATACGCTTTCGGAAGACTCGCTTATCATCGATCGATCGTCCAATCGCCGATACGCGAGTCTCTGATCGCAACGTGTATATGTACTTATATATATATATATATATATATATATGTATGTGTATATATATATATGTGTATGTATATATAATGACGATGATCGTACGAGCGAGCTGTATAAAAAAAAAGTAATACTTTCGTCTTATGTATTTCGGCGTATTTCGATCGAACAGGTAGCGCACAATATTTGGGCCTTATAAAAGTATAAAATTCAATGTTCCGCTGAACTACTAGCGATTACGAAGAAGTTGAAAAAAGCAAAATAAATAACAAGTATATATATATATATACATACATGCATACATACTTACATACATACGTACGTACATACATACATACAAAACATACGTACGTACATACATACATACATACATACATACATAAACACATGCATACGTACGTACTTACGTACGTATTTACGCGATAATTTTTTCTCCTTTGAGAAAATTCGAAAATGAGAATATATAAGCGATATATATATAACATATATATTCATATATGTATGTGATATATTTGTGTATCGTAAGAAAATGAATTCGCGATAAAAATAGAGAAAGTTCTAAAAATACGACGGAACAAGGAACTCCGATATGAGCGTGTATTACGATTGCATATTTATAGGCGCGCGAGATATATCGTATATTGCAAAAAAGGAAAAACTATGTATATATATATATATGATATATTATATATATATATATATACATATATATGCGTATGTATATGTGTATATTCGACGGTATAAAAAAAAACAAACGAGAAACAAAGTATCAATCTTATTCGATATTGATATGTATATCTCTAATTATTCTCGATTATTGCCAGATCGAGGATTTCAAGATGGACGGTATGTACGGAGTATATAACTCTATATATTTATATGTATATAAATATATGTATATATACATACATACATATATATATATATACACACACACATAAAAATGATAGAGTATATACTCTATTATATAAATAACGATGATGATTATATCATATCTCGCGACAATATAAGTAAGTACATAAACTTACGAATACGAAATAGAATGACGGAGGAGAAGGAGAAGGAGGAAGAAGATGAAAAACAAAATGAGACATACAGTATTGAATCTCGGTAATCGTTAGCTAGCGATTACTATTATTTCATAGTTATAATACGCTTTCGAAAATGAGGGAGAGAGAGAGAGAGAGAGAGAGAGAGAGAGAGAGAGAGAGAAAGAAAGAAAGAAAAAATAAATAATATCTAATAAGACGAGAAGCCAGAAAGAGATAAAAAAGAAAGAGATAAAAAGAAAGATGATTCAACCAAAAAAAATGGAGATCGATGTCGTTATTATATTCCATTAATCCATGGAATCTCGTTAACGCGACGAACAATTAGTACATGACCATAAGTACATATGTATATGTATAATAACAAATATGGAAGCTTTTGCTCGGTCCACTCGGCTCGAAAATGGCCGAACGGACGACACGGCGAAGCGAAAAGTCGATCCTTCTTCTTTCCGTTTCTTTTTTCTTCTTTTTCTTTTTTTTCTTTTCTTTCTTCTTTTCCTTCTTTCTTCTTCTTTATATCTTCATTTTCTCTCTCTCTCTCTCTCTCTCTCTCTCTCTCTCTCTTTTTCTTCTTTTAAATTCTAAGTCGATCATATATTTCCCTTTGTTTCTCTTCATTTCTTTTTTATTTCTTTTTATCTTCGTTCCTTCGCAATTGCCTAATCGTATATATATTTACATACGTATACGCTATCATGTATGTTAGCCTAATCTCAAGGCCTAATAATAATACACGTGTGCGCTAACGATGATACAACGACGTTGATGAAAACAAAAAGTATATAAAAAATAAAAGAAAAAAGAAGGAAAAAGAAAAAGAAGAAGAAGAAGAAGAAGAAGATGATGATGATGATAATGATGAAGAAAAAATCACAGAAACGAACGCGAAACGAGAATAAAAAAGACAAGAAAAAAGATAGGAATAAAACGGCCTAGAAAATAGACGATAGAAGAAGAAGGAATAAAAAGGAAAGAAAGAAAGAAAGAAAGAAATGGTCGAAAGGGTGAGGGTGGATGATTGGTTGGTTGGTTGGTTAAAACCCGTGTGAAAGAAAAAGAACAAGAAAAAAACAAAAAAGAAATCGAATACGAAAGTTTTTCTATGAGGTCGAACTCTCGTTCAACTTTTCTCTTCGCCGATTGGAAAGGTCTTCTCTCCATCCCCCCTCCCCTAATTCTACGCAACCACCCACCCTTCTCACTTCACCCTCCTCCCCTATTCTGCCGTTGAAAGAGAGTTTAAAATTAATAATTGTCAATGTGTGACACACCGGACGATGAACGTGCCGGCTCGTTCGATGATCGATATTCTGTTTTATCTTCACTCGACCCAACACGACCACTAAGACTACATTCCTCCTTGACTAAACGATAAGTAGGCACTAATGAGAGAAACATATATTAAAAGTATATAAATTTAACGAAGAATTAAGGAAAAAAAAAAAAACAAGAAAAAACGTAAAAAAAAAAACGTAAAAAAAAAACCAAGGTATATATGTATGATTATAATGCGTACGTAAAGAAAACAAAAGGAAAATGAAAAAAAGAAAAATACAAAAAAAAAAAAAGATTATACAAGAGGACACACGGATAATAAGTCACATTAAATTGCATTACATTACACTACACTACATTACATTACATTACATTACATTACATTATATTACATTACATTACAGACAGAGGCGCGCGCACGCGCTGACCATCGTACGTAATAAAAAAAATTTAATTAAAAGAATTACGATATAAAAAACGAGAATATGTGTAGATACATATATCCTCGAGGATATAATATATATATATATATAAAGAAATGTGTGCTCGTGCGAAGTAAATAATGTTTTTAAACAAACGCAATATTGCAAAAGGAACGTTCGCGATTATTAATTGTGCAATATTATATTTCTTATTTTAATTATTTTTGTTTATTTTTTCTTTAAATCATCTCGTGTTAATGAATAATCAATCACTCTTACGATCAGGCTAATTTATTTAAAAGGAACTCGAGAAGTGAATTCTTCTTTTTATTACTTTATTTTCTTTTTCTTTTTTTTTTTTTTTTTTTAAATATTTTCGCACAAACACGCGTCTTTTGCAATGACAAATTATTTCGAACGGGCACCGCCACTTTTCGATGCGATCGATCCAAGATCGATCTCGCCTCTCTCGATCGAAACATATATAGATCGAAACTTTACATATTTATGCGAAAGAGGAAAAAGAAACAACGATCGGGCAACTTAAATACATATTTACATATAAATATAATTAAAAATGATCAAAAAAAAAAAAAAATAGAGAGATTGAGAATACGCGTTCAGAAAAAAATCAAGCTCTCTTGCGCCTTAAGCACCTCATACATAAATACATACATGCAACATGCAACATGCAACATGCAACATGCAACATGCAACATACATACATAGATACATACATGCATACATACATACATACATACATACATACATATATACATATATAGCCTCGGGCGAGCCGATCTATTAAAGAAAAAGTGAAAAACAACAAAAAAAAATATATACCAAAAACACAGGCCAGATAAAGCAAGAAAAAATTAATAAAGATAATAAATTAAATAACGCTGTTGCTCTGATTGTATATAGTCTTGTAATGTTATAGTATCATATTAGGAGAGGGCGTATGTATGTATTATTATTATTATTATTATTATTATTATTATTATTATTATTAATTATTATTAATTATTATTATTATTATTATTATTATTATTATTATTATTATTATTAATTATTAATTATTATTATTAATTATCATTATTATAATTATAATTATAGTTATTATTATTATTAATTTCATCGTCATCATTACCATTTTCACTTCGTCATGATCATCATCAAGGTAACATCTTAATATCGTAATTACATACATAGTTCGTTTGAAAAAAATCGAAGAAAAAAAAGAAAAACAAATGAACAGAGAAATCATGTTAATTGTCTGTCAAATATGATTAGTTAAAAAGAGAATCGACGAAATGAACAAGTTTTCTTTATATCACATCGTTCCTTCGTCCGAACGTTTATGACGACGACGTTCGTCATGAAGCTTGCGTGAAAGAAAACGTGCGTCTGCCTTGTGTGTGTCCGTGTACATGCTTGTATGGATACCTAAATAATGGTGTGTGTATGATCTTTGTGTATGTGTGTATGTGGGTGTGGGTGCGTGCATATGTACGTACGTGTTCGATCGCGGATATATATGTATATACATGTATGTGTGTATATATATATATCGTATATAAAATAGAGTATAAACAATTAAATTATAAACAGATATATGGCATACCGTATTATTCGATATATCGTGTAAGTATTATATCGACGATATATATATATATATATATATATATATATATATATATATATATCAGAAAAGAAAAAAAGAGAGAGAAGACCGGAAAGAAACAAATTACAAGAAACAAAGAGAAGATGGCTTTGATAGAATATTTTTTTTCTTTCATATTACATACATACATACATATATACATACATACATACATACATACATACATACATACATACATATTTGTCAGATTTATCTTATTCTATCGAAAAGAAAAGAAGATATGCCGGACAAAACGGAAAGAGAAATCATTATTGTTACGTGTATCACGCGTTGTTCAGGTAGGTAGATGCAAGAGATAAATAAAATAATTAAAGTAAATAAATAAAAGAAAAGAAAAGAAATGGATGAATGAATGAACGAATGAGCGAACAAACAAATAAATAAATAAATAAATACATACATAAATAAATAAATTAATAAATAGAAAATAGGACGACGGTAGTGCCGGGAAATAAAATCTCTTCGCATTTTGACAATTAGTGATACGGGTTTTGATGGGAGTGGGTAGAGAGACATGGCAAGGAGAAGAAGGAGCTAGAAAGTGGAGAAACCTTCATAAAAGAAGAAACAAAAAAAAAAAAAACAAAAAAGACAAACATTTCCGAAAGATTATGTTCATAGTCACGATGGGAATAAATCAAGCCGAATATGATGAAAATTGTCGTAGCCATTAGCTAATGTTTAAAATAGGATGTGTTTTTCAAGGGAATAATCGATAATCTCAATGATTCGTAAGTACTTTCTCTCATAGCGTTATCTAATGTTTAATAAAACGAAAGTGATGTATACCGCGTTTATTGTTAATTAATATTTACTAAGGAAGAGAGAGAGAGAGAGAGAGAGAGAGAGAGAGAGAGAGAGAGAGAGAGAGAGAGAGAGAGAAAGAAGTTAAACATGATTCGTACATTAATTATTACCGAAAAAAAAATCGAAAAAGAAAAAAGAAAAAATCATCTATCGTAACTAATACTAGTAATGCCTAAAAACTATTATACACCAAGGAGTACTATAAATTACTATTACTATTACTATTACTATTATTAGTACTATTACTATTATTATTACTATTATTATTATTTTTTTTATTTTTATTATTATTATTATCATTATTATTATTATTAATATTACCATTATTAAAATACTAATTACTATAACGCACTATTACTTACAACGACTAAACTACATAGTAAAAGAGAGAGAGCTTACGTTAATACTTACGAGATTAGATTGAAGAATGAAAAGAGTTGATTAAGTCCAATTTAAAAAAAAAAGAAAAGAAAAAGAAAAAAGAAAAAAAATTCAGAACTATAATTAAAACTAAGCGTTACTATCGTTAATGGTTTCATCACGGAATACTATTATAGTCTATCTTTATGCTATAATTACAATGAATATTATCTATTCATTGGCACTACATTCATCGTCGCCGATCGAAGACACACAGAAATTTTTTAGAATATATTTGCGAACGAACGAATGAACGAAAACCAAAAATAAAAAGAGGATGAGAAAAAAATGGGAAAAGAATGTCAACGGTATAAGTACGCGCTTATAATTGGTACTACAATGGTTACGTCTTCTGCGATTTTTTTCTTGCAAATTTCTTTACTATAAACTTCTTTCGATCGAATAGGGATTAGATCATTATACTTCTTCTATTTCTTTCTTTTTATTTTTTTTTCAAATTCATCTTCACGGTCACCGTTTCGTCTTATATCTAATCGTCCCAACGATTAAGAAAGAAAGTATTATCCCTTTTATTTCTTTCTTTATTCTCTCTCTTTTTTTTTTTTTCATTTAATTTTTTTAAACATTTACACGAAGGTAATTTACTCTTCGAGACGAAATAAACAATTAAAAAAAAATATATGTGTGTATGTGCGTGTGTGCGTGCGCGCGCATGTGTGTGTGTGTGTGTGTGTGCGCGTGTGTGTGTATGTGTGTACATATACTTAAGAATTAGATGAATCATGGGATTTCATTGACAGAACGATATGGGGACAATGCGTTTCTTCCCCTAATGAAATTTAATTTAATAACAACAATAATCGACTTTTTCTTTTTTATTTTTTCGAATAATTGAATCCCCAACGATTCCTGAATCACTTCTTGTCGCGATATTATCCCTTAAACGTATATAAAATTGATTAGATGATATTTATCTTTTAGATGAATGTATTTCCGTAATTAAGATTCGCGCAAATGCACACCTTCGATTATTTCATTTCTGCGAATAACTTAGTAACAATGATTCACAGTGAAGAAAATTAAGACAAAACAAAACAAACAAAAAAAGAACAGAGGAAAAAGAAAAAGAGAGAAAGAAAAAGAGAGATAGAAACAGAAGCCAGTATCGCGACCAACACTGCCGTTTTTTTGCAGTATTCCACGTTATCGCGAACGAGGATAAAAAGCAATAAATTTGCTCGTAGCGTAAATCTAGAAATAGAAGATAATCTAAAGGAATAAATAACTAACAAAATAAATAAATGAATGAATGAATAAAGTAATAAATAAATAAATAAACTGGAAAGAAAATTTTTGAAAAAAAAATTCGACAAACTCATCTCATCTCGATTTTTAAACGAACGACGACGTTCCAATCAATTTCCTGTCTTCTCTTCTTTTCGTAGGACAAACATTTTTGAATGAACAATAAAAAATAAACGCGGGCAGGGAAACGAACGAGGAGAGGAGGATACCGGGGAAACAAACAAAATGTTTAATTCTTTTTCTAGTCAGTTTTTAACGATAAGAAAATTTACGTTGAGGATTAGTTATTTTTACGATGCTGTTAAGTAAGTATATAAGGCTCTTTTTCAAAAACGAGAGAGAGAGAGAGAGAGAGAGAGAGAGAGAGGGGGGGAGAGAGAGGGAGAATGCATATGTGTGTAAGTACGTGTACGAGGAAAGAAGACGAAAAGAAAGATAGAATGTGTAAGTATGTATGAGAGAGAGAGAGAGAGAGAGAGAGAGAGAGAGAGAGAGAGAGAAGGTAGAAACAACAATTGCACGAATGCGATTATCAATTTTAATATATTCTTAGTTTTATATATATATATATATAGGTGTATATATAAATATATAAATATATATATATAAATATATATATATAATTATTATTAGTTATCAGAATTATAATTTTTATTAAATCGTCGAATAATGAATATTATTGCCATTATTTTTACGATGATGATGATGATCTTTATTACGATTATAATTATAATTATTATTATTCTCATTTCATCTTCTTCTTCTTCTTATTATTATTATTATTATTATCATTTATCAGTTATAATCGCTACAGCCATATAATACCTTTGTAAATGAGAATCAAGACACTGACGGCTAGGAAAAAAACTTAATAAATTGAAATTCTATTAACCCAAACGCGTTAGATGATCATTGAAACCCTCGGACAATAAAAGTTAATTATTAATTGTAAGTATTTACTCGTTTATATTTTATTCTTAATCCTTGTCATTTAATGATTCTTTTGATTGGACGAAATTCAAGAAATAAGAAGGTTGTTCCGACAAATTGAAATGAATATTTGTTTCAATGAAGGTATGCGAATGAAAGGGTATTTAACACGAACTCAGATTATATTGAATCGTTATCTTATTTGTCGTCACAATAAAGATAATAAACTAACACGATCATGAAGGTTCTCGATCAAAGTCTAAAGTTATGCAAGAAAATTTGTTTACTGTTTAGTAATCGTTATAATAATAAGTTAATTATAATTATACAATTTATTTCTTTTTATTAAATTTTTGAACATTTTACGAGATAAGATGCCCTATGCGCGAAAATGGCGTCTGTAAGAATCGTACCAAACTGATATGAAAATATCACATGTAATAAATTTCTCGTTTCTAAGAGTCCTTTTATGGATATAATATTAGAGAAATATAATAATCGATAGTCTCAAGTTAATACATTTTTGTAATAATTAACTCGAACAGAATCGATAATTTTATTTAAAAGGATAACATCTTTCAATAAGAAAAATTTCTTCGAATCGATTGGCAAATATTTTTAGGAAAAAAATTTAAACAAAAATTATCCTCATAGGAATTGGAATTCATTATTCCCTAAACGATAAGACTATAACGCAACAATGACGAATCATTGATAAGAAATGTTTTCTCAAAGAAACGTTAATATGATGCAATATATGATGCAAATACATATGTATATAGACGTAACGAAATATCGAATATATTATCTCACACTGTCATATGAAAACTTGATTACCTTACAAAGAGATAAGAAAAAACAAATATTAGAAATTTTTATTTCCATTAAAACGTTTATACTTATCCCGCTATAGGATTTTTTTTTTCTTTTTCTTTCTTTCTAAGACCGAACAACGTCAAAGAACACGTTTAACGCATTACAATATTATTCCATTGACTGATCTACAAAAGAAGTCTGTGAACTTTCGGGTCATCTATTCTACGTTTATACGTTCCTTTTGTACGTGACTAATAAAAGGAAAAAAAAAGAAAAAGAAAAAGTACATATATAGTAATCTCTCTCGGAATGGATGGAAATATAACGTTTGATAAAAAATAAGTTAACTGATTTTGAAATAATTTTACTGATAAAGAGTAATTAATTCAGACGTATGATTTATTTATTCACCGATCCGACCATTCATTATTTCGTTATTAGTTTTGTTTTTTTCTTTTTTCACGTCATCGTTTCTATCTTTTTTTAAATATTAAAAATTCACATTAGGTGTCGGACTTGTTAAAAGTTCGCGTCGCAGATAAATATTTGAGAAAGAGAGAGAGAGAGAGAGAGAGAGAGAGAGAGAGAGAGAGAGAGACAGACAGACAGACAGAAAGAGAGAGAGAGAGAGAGAGAGAGAGAAAGAAAGAAAAAAAAGAGATATTTCTTTGAGAATTTCGAAAGACTCGTAAAATTGTAGACGACGAATTTACGACTGACGAAGATCCAATCTCTTGTACGCTCCTGGAGCATGCGCATAAATGGTTTTCGTAGCACTATGAAGAACCGATCGTGGAACAGTCGGCGACATGTCACACACGTATTATTATTTTTCTTCTCTTTCTCTTCTAAATTTATAACAAAAATAGAAACGCTGCATACATATACATATATAGATCGGAGTGATTGATAAAGAAAAAAAAAGAGAGCAAAGAGAGAAAAAGGAAAAAAAGAAGAAGGGAAAAGAAAAAGAAAAAGAAAAAAAAAAAAAAAGGTAAGAAAGAAAAAAAGAAAATATGTGATGGGTATTGTTGAAGGTGAATGCACTACATTTCGCTGAGAAGAAAATTCCCCGAAAGAAGAGGTTGTGAACATTGATCAACGACGGCAATGAGGACGAGGACGAGGACGAGGACGAGGAAGAGGACGTGGAAGAGAGGGCCGGCAACCCTCGCAGTACAGGTATCGTCGCGTTGCTGTGTACACGTATCGCCATTGGAAGGCTCCTCTCTTCTATCGTTCTAACTGATATCCTCGAGAATCGATATAGTCGCGAGACTATATGTTGTGAGAAAGAGAGAGAGAGAGAGAGAAAGAGAGAGAGTTCGCGCGCGCGCGCAAGTACACATGTGGAAGATATTAAAGAGAATTATTTTATAACGTTCATTCATAACATCTTCTTTACTCGATTAATCATTATATAATTCTTAGTTCGTTTTTAATTTATTCGGTTATTTATTTGTTCGTTCGGTTTCCCCCTTCCCCCTTTTTTTGTTCTTTTTGGATTATTATTTATCTCGTTCATCCATTGATTCGTTCGTATTATTCGCCCGAGTTTATCCACGAAAGTAAGAAATTGATCCTTGGCGACTCGAAGTTGATTCTTGTTTCTCTGTTTTATTTTGATTTTTAATTTTTCTCTTTCTATTCTCCCTTCTTCTTCTTCTTCTTTTTTTTTTTCTTTTCCTTCTTCTTCTTTTTTATTTTAATTGAAAATCCTCGATATCGTTTGTCATCATGCCAGAAACAAAGGATCTGAGAAATGTGAACGAAGAGGAGATTCGAAGGTTCCTCGACTCCTTCGATATCGTCTTATCGGATTGCGATGGTAAGATTACAAACAGATTATATTTTTCATCTAATTGAAATTATCTTCTGATCTTTTATTTTTTTCTTCTTCTTCTTCTTCTAACTCCTATTTGTCCCTTTCTTCTTCTCTTTCTACTTGTTCTTTTTCTTGTTCTTCTTTCGTAAACGATACAGGTGTCCTCTGGCACATCGATTCGCCCATCGAAAATAGTATTGAAGCTTTAACAAAATTACAAAGTTTCGGAAAGAAGATTTTCCTCGTGACGAACAATGCAACGGCTGGTACGAGAAAGATTTGTGAAAGACTTCTGGTTAATGGTCTCGAAGCTAAAGATGTGAGTGATTAAAATAAGTTCTCAAGTAACGTCATTCTAAAGTGCAATAATCCTGTGCAATGATTCATGCCGGTGATTTTGAATATCGTCGATAGCAATCGACTGTTTATGTTTATTTGCATTCGTTAACTTTGTCTATCGATATATATATATATATATATATATATATATATTAAATCATTTTTGTTTTATTTCTTCAAAAGAATAAAATATAACATTTATACGGACCAATAATAATATATTAAAAGATATTCACAGGATATAATTATCTTTTAAACGATGATGTTACTCGTAACTATAAGTCAGGTAAAACAATTCGCATTAGAACGAACGGTGTTACAATGAGGTTAAATGATATGTCCTAGAGAGAGAGAGAGAGAGAGAGAGAGAGAGAGAGAGAGAGAGAGAGAGAG